>NW_027275932.1:0-47785 GCF_030028105.1 Mobula birostris
TTTATGTAGATAGATCAGTAGGATGGCACTGTTTTTATGTAGATAGATGGGGTGGACGACACTGGTTTTATGTAGATAGATGGGTAGGACGGCACTGGTTTTATGTATAGAGATAGAGAGGACGGCACTGATTTTATATAGAGAGATGGGGTGGATGGCACTGGTTTTATGTAGTTAGAAGGGTAGGAGGGCACTGGTTTTATTTAGAGAGATGGGGTGGATCTCACTGGTTTTATGTTGATGGATCAGTAGGACGGCACTGGTTTTATGTAGATAGATGAGTAGGATGGCACTGGTTTTATGTAGAGAGATGTGGAGGACGGCACTGGATTCATGTAGAGAGATGGAGAGAATGGGCACTGGTTTTATGTAGATAGATGGGGTGAACTGCACAGGTTTTATGTAGATAGATGGGGAGGACAACACTGGTTTTATGTTGAAGGATCAGTAGCACGGCACTGGTTTTATGTAGATAGATGGGTAGGACGGCAATGGTCTTATGCAGATAGATGAGGAAGATGGCACTGGTTTTATGTAGAGAGATAGAGAGGACGGCACTGGTATTATGTAGTTAGATGGGGAGGATGGCACTGGTTTTATCTAGTTCGTTGGGTACGATGGCACTGGTTTTATCTAGATTGATGGGGAGGACGACACTGTTTTTATGCAGTCAGATGGGGAGGACGGTACTGGTTTTACGAGAGAGATGGATAGTACGGCACTGGTATTATGTATATAGATGGGTAGGGTGGCACTGGTTTTACGTAGAGAGATGGGGAGGACGGCACTTGTTTCACGTAGATAGATGGGGAGGACAGCACTGGTTTTATGTAGATAGATGGGTAGGATGGCACTGGTTTTATGTAGACAAATGGGGAGGACGGCACTGGTTTTATGTAGATAGATGGGGAGTTTGGCACTGGTTTTATGTGGATAGATGAGTAGGATGGCACTGATTTTATGTAGATAGATGGGGAGGACGGCACTTGTTTCATGTAGATAGATGGGGAGGACGGCACTGGTATTATGTAGAGAGATGGAAAGGATGGCACTAGCTTTATATAGATAGATGGGGAGGACGGCACTGGTTTTATGTTGATGGATCAGTAGCACGGCACTGGTTTGATGTAGATAGATGGGTAGGACGGCAATGGTCTTATGCAGATAGATGAGGAAGATGGCACTGGTTTTATGTAGAGAGATGGAGAGGACGGCACTGGTATTATATAGTTAGATGGGGAGGATGGCACTGGTTTTATCTAGTTCGTTGGGTACGACGGCACTGGTTTTATCTAGATTGATGGGGAGGACGACACTGGTTTTATGCAAATTGATGGGGAGGACGGTACTGGTTTTATGAGAGAGATGGAGAGTACGGCACTGGTATTATGTATATAGATGGGTATGGTGGCACTTGTTTTATGTAGAGAGATGCATAGGACAGGACTGGTTGTATGTAGATAGATGGGGAGGATGGCACTGGTTTTATGTAGATAGATGAGTAGGATGGCACTGATTTTATGTAGATAGATGGGTAGGACGGCACTGGTTTTATTTAGAGAGATGGGGTGGATGGCACTGGTTTTATGTAGATAGATCGGTAGGACGGCAATGGTCTTATGCAGATAGATGAGGAAGATGGCACTGGTTTTATGTAGAGAGATGGAGAGGACGGCACTGGTATTATGTAGTTAGATGGGGAGGATGGCACTGGTTTTATCTAGTTCGTTGGGTACGACGGCACTGGTTTTATCTAGATTGATGGGGAGGACGACACTGGTTTTATGCAGACAGATGGGGAGGACGACACTGGTTTTATGCAGACAGATGGGGAGGACGACACTGGTTTTATGCAGACAGATGGGGAGGACGGTACTGGTTTTATGAGAGAGATGGAGAGTACGGCACGGGTATTATGTATATAGATGGGTAGGGTGGCACTGGTTTTATGTAGAGAGATGCAGAGGACAGGACTGGTTTTATGTAAATAGATGGGGAGGACGGCACTGGTTTTATGTTGATGGATCAGTAGCACGGCACCAGTTTTATGTAGATAGATGGGTAGGACGGCAATGGTCTTATGCAGATAGATGAGGAAGATGGCACTGGTTTTATGTAGATAGATGGGGAGGACGGCAATGGTCTTATGCAGATAGATGAGGAAGATGGCACTGGTTTTATGTAGAGAGATGGAGAGAACGGCACTGGTATTATGTAGTTAGATTGGGAGGATGGCACTGGTTTTATCTAGTTCGATGGGTACGACGTCACTGGTTTTATCTAGATTGATGGGGAGGACGACACAGGTTTTATGCAGACAGATGGGGAGGACGGTACTGGTTTTATGAGAGAGCTGGAGAGTATGGGACTGGTTTTATTTAGATAGATGGGGAGGACGGCACTGGTTTTATGTAGATATATGGGGAGGATGGTACTGGTTTTATGTAGATAGATGAGTAGGATGGCACTGATTTTATGTAGATAGATGGGGAGGACGGCACTGGTTTTATGTAGTTAGATGGGGAGGACAGCACTGGTATTATGTAGAGAGATGGAAAGGATGGCACTAGTTTTATATAGATAGATGGGGAGGACGGCACTGGTTTTATGTAGATAGGTGGGGAGGATGACACTGGTTTTATGTACTTAGTTGGGGCGGACGGCACAGGTTTTATGTAGTTGGATGGGTAGGATGGCACTGGTTTTATGTAGACGGGAGGGTAGGACGGCACTGGTTTTATTCAGAGAGATGGGGAGGATGGCACTGGTTTTATGTAGAGAGATTGAGAACACGGCACTGGTTTTACGTAGATAGATGGGTAGGACAGCACTGGATTCATGTAGAGAGATGGAGAGTACGGCACTGGTATTATGTATATAGATGGGTAGGACGGCCATGGTCTTATGTAGATAGATGAGGAAAATGGCACTGGTTTTATGTAGAGAGATGGAGAGGACGGTACTGGTTTTATGAGAGAGATGGAGAGTACGGCACTGGTATTATGTATATAGATGTGTAGGGTGGCATTGGTTTTTTGTAGGTAAATGGGTGGGACGGCACTGGTTTTATGTAGATAGATGGGTAGGTCGGCACTGGTTTTATGTAGATAGATGAGGAGGACGGCACTGGTTTTATGTAGTTAGATGGGTAGGAGGGCACTGGTTCTATTTAGAGAGATGGGGTGGAATGCACTGGTTTTATGTTGATGGATCAGTAGGACGGCACTGGTTTTATGTAGATAGATGAGTAGGATGGCACTGGTTTTATGTAGAGAGATGTGGAGGACGGCACTGGATTCATGTAGAGAGATGGAGAGAATGGGCACTGGTTTTATGTAGATAGATGGGGTGGACTGCACTGGTTTTATGTAGATAGATGGGGAGGACGACACTGGTTTTATGTTGATGGATCAGTAGCACGGCACTGGTTTTATGTAGATAGATGGGTAGGACGGGAATGGTCTTATGCAGATAGATGAGGAAGATGGCACTGGTTTTATGTAGAGAGATAGAGAGGACGGCACTGGTATTATGTAGTTAGATGGGGAGGATGGCACTGGTTTTATCTAGTTCGTTGGGTACGATGGCACTGGTTTTATTTAGATTGATGGGGAGGACGACACTGGTTTTATGCAGACAGATGGGGAGGACGGTACTGGTTTTATGAGAGAGATGGAGAGTACGGCACTGGTATTATGTATATAGATGGGTAGGGTGGCACTGGTTTTATGTAGAGAGATGCAGAGGACAGGACTAGTTTTATGTACATAGATGGGGAGGACAGCACTGGTTTTATGTAGATAGATGGGTAGGATGGCACTGGTTTTATTTAGATAGATGGGGAGGACTGCACTGGTTTTATGTAGATAGATGGGGAGGACGGCACTGGTTTTATGTAGATAGATGGGTAGGATGGTACTGGGTTTATTTAGATAGATGGGGAGGACGGCACTGGTTTTATGTAGATATATGGGGAGGATGGCACTGGTTTTATGTAGATAGATGAGTAGGATGGCACTGATTTTATGTAGATAGATGGGGAGGACGGCACTGGTTTTATGTAGTTAGATGGGGAGTACAGCACTGGTATTATGTAGAGAGATGGAAAGCGTGGCACTAGTTTTATATAGATAGATGGGGAGGAAGGCACTGGTTTTATGTAGATAGGTGGGGAGGATGACACAGGTTTTATGTACTTAGTTGGGGCGGACGGCACAGGTTTTATGTAGTTAGAAGGGTAGGATGGCACTGGTTTTATGTAGACGGGTGGGTAGGATAGCACTGGTTTTATTTAGAGAGATGGGGAGGATGGCACTGGTTTTATGTAGAGAGATTGAGAACACGGCACTGCTTTTACGTAGATAGATGGGTAGGACGGCACTGGATTCATGTAGAGAGATGGATAGTACGGCACTGGTATTATGTATATAGATGGGTAGGACGGCCATGGTCTTATGTAGATAGATGAGGAAAAGGGCACTGGTTTTATGTAGAGAGATGGAGAGGGTGGCACTGGTATTATGTAGTTAGACGGGGAGGATGGCGCTGGTTTTATCTAGTTCTTTGGGTACGACGGCACTGGTTTTATCTAGATAGATGGGGAGGACGACACTGGTTTTATGCAGACAGATGGGGTGGATGGCACTGGTTTTATGTTGATGGATCAGTAGGACGGCACTGTTTTTATGTAGATAGATGAGTAGGATTGCACTGGTTTTATGTAGAGAGATGTGGAGGACGCACTGGATTCATGTAGAGAGATGGAGAGAACGGGCACTGGTTTTATGTAGATAGATGGGGAGGATGACACTGGTTTTATGTTGATGGATCAGTAGTACGGCAATGGTCTTATGCAGATAGATGAGATAGATGGCACTGGTTTTATGTAGAGAGATGGAGAGGACGGCACTGGTATTATGTAGTTAGATGGGGAGGATGGCACTGGTTTTATCTAGGTCGTTGGGTACGACGGCACTGGTTTTATCTAGATTGATGGGGAGGACGACACTGGTTTTATGCAAATAGATGGGGAGGACGGTACTGGTTTTATGAGAGAGATGGAGAGTACGGCACTGGTATTATGTATATAGATGGGTATGGTGGCACTGGTTTTATGTAGAGAGATGCAGAGGACAGGACTGGTTTTATGTGGATACATGGGGAGGATGGCACTGATTTTATGTAGATAGATGTGTGGACGACACTGGTTTTATGTAGATAGATGGGTAGGACGGCACTGGTTTTATGTAGAGAGATAGAGAGGACGGCTCTGGTTTTATATAGAGAGATGGGGTGGATGGCACTGGTTTTATGTAGATAGATGAGTAGGGTGGCACTGATTTTATGTAGATAGATGGGGTGGACGACACTGGCTTTATGTAGATAGATGCGTAGGAAGGCACTGGTTTTATGTAGAGAGATGGGGAGGACTACACTGCTTTTATGCAGACAGATGAGGAGGACGGCTTTTTTTTTATGTAGATAGATGGGGAGGACAGCACTGGTTTTATGTAGTTAGATGGGTAGGAGGGCACTGGTTTTATGTAGAGAGATGTGGAGGACGGCACTGTATTCATGTAGAGAGATGGAGAGAACGGGCACTGGTTTTATCTAGATTGATGGGGAGGACGACACTGGTTTTATGCAGACAGATGGGGAGGACGACACTGGTTTTATGCAGACAGATGGGGAGGACGGTACTGGTTTTATGAGAGAGATGGAGAGTATGGGACTGGTTTTATTTAGATAGATGGAGAGGACGGCACTGGTTTTATGTAGATATATGGGGAGGATGGCACTGGTTTTATGTAGATAGATGAGTAGGATGGCACTGATTTTATGTAGATAGATGGGGAGGACGGCACTGGTTTTATGTAGTTAGATGGGGAGGACAGCACTGGTTTTATGCAGACAGATGGGGAGGACGGTACTGGTTTTATGAGAGAGGTGGAGAGTACGGCACTGGTATTATGTATATAGATGGGTAGGACGGCCATGGTCTTATGTAGATAGATGAGGAAAAGGGCACTGGTTTTATGTAGAGAGATGGAGAGGATGGCACTGGTATTATGTAGTTAGACGGGGAGGATGGCGCTGGTTTTATCTAGTTCTTTGGGTACGACGGCACTGGTTTTATCTAGATAGATGGGGAGGACGACACTGGTTTTATGCAGACAGATGGGGAGGACGGTACTGGTTTTATGGGAGAGATGGAGAGTACGGCACTGGTATTATGCATATAGATGTGTAGGGTGGCACTGGTTTTATGTAGATAGATGGGTGGGACGGCACTGGTTTTATGTAGATAGATGGGTAGGACGGCACTGGTTTTATGTAGACAGATGAGGAGGACGGCACTGGTTTTATGTAGTTAGATGGGTAGGAGGGCACTGGTTTTATTTAGAGAGATGGGGTGGATGGCACTGGTTTTATGTTGATGGATCAGTAGGACGGCACTGTTTTTATGTAGATAGATGAGTAGGATTGCACTGGTTTTATGTAGAGAGATGTGGAGGACGGCACTGGATTCATGTAGAGAGATGGAGAGAACGGGCACTGGTTTTATGTAGATAGATGGGGAGGACGACACTGGTTTTATGTTGATGGATCAGTAGCACGGCAATGGTCTTATGCAGATAGATGAGGAAGATGGCACTGGTTTTGTGTAGAGAGATGGAGAGGACGGCACTGGTATTATGTAGTTAGATGGGGAGGATGGCACTGGTTTTATCTAGGTCGTTGGGTACGACGGCACTGGTTTTATCTAGATTGATGGGGAGGACGACACTGGTTTTATGCAAATAGATGGGGAGGACGGTACTGGTTTTATGAGAGAGATGGAGAGTACGGCACTGGTATTATGTATATAGATGGGTATGGTGGCACTGGTTTTATGTAGAGAGATGCAGAGGACAGGACTGGTTTTATGTGGATACATGGGGAGGATGGCACTGATTTTATGTAGATAGATGTGTGGACGACACTGGTTTTATGTAGATAGATGGGTCGGACGGCACTGGTTTTATGTAGAGAGATAGAGAGGACGGCTCTGGTTTTATATAGAGAGATGGGGTGGATGGCACTGGTTTTATGTAGATAGATGAGTAGGATAAAACTGATTTTATGTAGATAGATGGGGTGGACGACACTGGTTTTATGTAGATAGATGGGTAGGAAGGCACTGGTTTTATGTAGAGAGATGGGGAGGACTACACTGCTTTTATGCAGATAGATGAGGAGGACGGCATTTTTTTTATGTAGATAGATGGGGAGGACAGCACTGGTTTTATGTAGTTAGATGGGTAGGAGGGCACTGGTTTTATGTAGAGAGATGTGGAGGACGGCACTGGATTCATGTAGAGAGATGGAGAGAACGGGCACTGGTTTTATCTAGATTGATGGGGAGAACGACACTGGTTTTATGCAGACAGATGGGGAGGAAGACACTGGTTTTATGCAGACAGATGGGGAGGACGGTACTGGTTTTATGAGAGAGACGGAGAGTATGGGACTGGTTTTATTTAGATAGATGGAGAGGACGGCACTGGTTTTATGTAGATATATGGGGAGGATGGCACTGGTTTTATGTAGATAGATGAGTAGGATGACACTGATTTTATGTAGATAGATGGGGAGGACGGCACTGGTTTTATGTAGTTAGATGGGGAGGACAGCACTGGTTTTATGCAGACAGATGGGGAGGACGGTACTGGTTTTATGAGAGAGATGGAGAGTACGGCACTGGTATTATGTATATAGATGGGTAGGACGGCCATGGTCTTATGTAGATAGATGAGGAAAAGGGCACTGGTTTTATGTAGAGAGATGGAGAGGGTGGTACTGGTATTATGCAGTTAGACGGGGAGGATGGCGCTGGTTTTATCTAGTTCTTTGGGTACGACGGCACTGGTTTTATCTAGATAGATGGGGAGGACGACACTGGTTTTATGCAGACAGATGGGGAGGACGGTACTGGTTTTATGAGAGAGATGGAGAGTACGGCACTGGTATTATGCATATAGATGTGTAGGGTGGCACTGGTTTTATGTAGATAGATGGGTGGGACGGCACTGGTTTTATGTAGATAGATGGGTAGGACGGCACTGGTTTTATGTAGATAGATGAGGAGGACGGCACTGGTTTTATGTAGTTAGATGGGTAGGAGGGCACTGGTTTTATTTAGAGAGATGGGGTGGATGGCACTGGTTTTATGTTGATGGATCAGTAGGACGGCACTGTTTTTATGTAGATAGATGAGTAGGATTGCACTGGTTTTATGTAGAGAGATGTGGAGGACGGCACTGGATTCATGTAGAGAGATGGAGAGAACGGGCACTGGTTTTATGTAGATAGATGGGGAGGACGACACTGGTTTTATGTTGATGGATCAGTAGCACGGCAATGGTCTTATGCAGATAGATGAGGAAGATGGCACTGGTTTTATGTAGAGAGATGGAGAGGACGGCACTGGTATTATGTAGTTAGATGGGGAGGATGGCACTGGTTTTATCTAGGTCGTTGGGTACGACGGCACTGGTTTTATCTAGATTGATGGGGAGGACGACACTGGTTTTATGCAAATAGATGGGGAGGACGGTACTGGTTTTATGAGAGAGATGGAGAGTACGGCACTGGTATTATGTATATAGATGGGTATGGTGGCACTGGTTTTATGTAGAGAGATGCAGAGGACAGGACTGGTTTTATGTGGATACATGGGGAGGATGGCACTGATTTTATGTAGATAGATGTGTGGACGACACTGGTTTTATGTAGATAGATGGGTAGGACGGCACTGGTTTTATGTAGAGAGATAGAGAGGACGGCTCTGGTTTTATTTCGAGAGATGGGGTGGATGGCACTGTTTTTATGTAGATAGATGAGTAGGATAAAACTGATTTTATGTACATAGATGGGGTGGACGACTGGTTTTATGTAGATAGATGGGTAGGAAGGCACTGGTTTTATGTAGAGAGATGGGGAGGACTACACTGCTTTTATGCAGATAGATGAGGAGGACGGCATTTTTTTTATATAGATAGATGGGGAGGACAGCACTGGTTTTATGTAGTTAGATGGGTAGGAGGGCACTGGTTTTATGTAGAGAGATGTGGAGGACGGCACTGGATTCATGTAGAGAGATGGAGAGAACGGGCACTGGTTTTATCTAGATTGATGGGGAGGACGACACTGGTTTTATGCAGACAGATGGGGAGGACGACACTGGTTTTATGCAGACAGATGGGGAGGACGGTACTGGTTTTATGAGAGAGATGGAGAGTATGGGACTGGTTTTATTTAGATAGATGGAGAGGACGGCACTGGTTTTATGTAGATATATGGGGAGGATGGCACTGGTTTTATGTAGATAGATGAGTAGGATGACACTGATTTTATGTAGATAGATGGGGAGGACGGCACTGGTTTTATGTAGTTAGATGGGGAGGACAGCACTGGTTTTATGCAGACAGATGGGGAGGACGGTACTGGTTTTATGAGAGAGATGGAGAGTACGGCACTGGTATTATGTATATAGATGGGTAGGACGGCCATGGTCTTATGTAGATAGATGAGGAAAAGGGCACTGGTTTTATGTAGAGAGATGGAGAGGGTGGCACTGGTATTATGCAGTTAGATGGGGAGGATGGCGCTGGTTTTATCTAGTTCTTTGGGTACGACGGCACTGGTTTTATCTAGATAGATGGGGAGGACGACACTGGTTTTATGCAGACAGATGGGGAGGACGGTACTGGTTTTATGAGAGAGATGGAGAGTACGGCACTGGTATTATGCATATAGATGTGTAGGGTGGCACTGGTTTTATGTAGATAGATGGGTGGGACGGCACTGGTTTTATGTAGATAGATGGGTAGGACGGCACTGGTTTTATGCAGATAGATGAGGAAGATGGCACTGGTTTTATGTAGAGAGATGGAGAGGACGGCACTGGTATTATGTAGTTAGATGGGGAGGATGGCACTGGTTTTATCTAGGTCGTTGGGTACGACGGCACTGGTTTTATCTAGATTGATGGGGAAGACGACACTGGTTTTATGCAAATAGATGGGGAGGACGGTACTGGTTTTATGAGAGAGATGGAGAGTACGGCACTGGTATTATGTATATAGATGGGTATGGTGGCACTGGTTTTATGTAGAGAGATGCAGAGGACAGGACTGGTTTTATGTGGATACATGGGGAGGATGGCACTGATTTTATGTAGATAGATGTGTGGACGACACTGGTTTTATGTAGATAGATGGGTAGGACGGCACTGGTTTTATGTAGAGAGATAGAGAGGACGGCTCTGGTTTTATTTCGAGAGATGGGGTGGATGGCACTGGTTTTATGTAGATAGATGAGTAGGATAAAACTGATTTTATGTACATAGATGGGGTGGACGACTGGTTTTATGTAGATAGATGGGTAGGAAGGCACTGGTTTTATGTAGAGAGATGGGGAGGACTACACTGCTTTTATGCAGATAGATGAGGAGGACGGCATTCTTTTTTATATAGATAGATGGGGAGGACTGCACTGGTTTTATGTAGTTAGATGGGTAGGAGGGCACTGGTTTTATGTAGAGAGATGGAGAGGACGGCACTGGTATTATGTAGTTAGATGGGGAGGATGGCACTGGTTTTATCTAGTTCGTTGGGTACGACGGCACTGTTTTTATCTAGATTGATGGGGAGGACGACACTGGTATATGCAGACAGATGGGGAGGACGGTACTGGTTTTATGAGAGAGATGGAGAGTATGGCACTGTTATTATGTATATAGATGGGTAGGGTGGCACTGGTTTTATGTAGAGAGATGCAGAGGACAGGACTGGTTTTATGTAGATAGATGGGGAGGACGGCACTGGTTTTATGTAGATAGATGGGTAGGACGGCACTGGTTTTACGTAGATAGATGGGGAGGATGGCACTGGTTTTATCTAGTTCGTTGGGTACGACGGCACTGGTTTTATCTAGATTGATGGGGAGGACGACACTGGTTTTATGCAGACAGATGGGGAGGACGGTACTGGTTTTATGAGAGAGATGGAGAGTACGGCACTGGTATTATGTATATAGATGGGTAGGGTGGCACTGGTTTTATGTAGAGAGATGCAGAGGACAGGACTGTTTTTATGTAGATAGATGGGGAGGACGGCACTGGTTATATTTAGATAGATGGGGAGGATGGCACTGGTTTTATGTAGATAGATGGGGAGGACGGCACTTGTTTTATGTAGTTAGATGGGGAGGACGGCACTGGTATTATGTAGAGAGATGGAAAGGATGGCACTAGTTTTATATAGATAGATGGGGAGGACGGCACTGTTTTTCTGTAGATAGATGGGGAGGACGACACTGGTTTTATGTTGATGGATCAGTAGCACGGCACTGGTTTTATGTAGATGGATGGGTAGGACGGCAATGGTCTTATGCAGATAGATGAGGAAGATGGCACTGGTTTTATGTAGAGAGATGGAGAGGACGGCACTGGTATTATGTAGTTAGATGGGGAGGATGGCACTGGTTTTATCTAGTTCGTTGGGTACGATGGCGCTGGTTTTATCTAGATTGATGGGGAGGACGACACTGGTTTTATGCAGACAGATGGGGAAGACGGTACTGGTTTTATGAGAGAGATGGAGAGTACGGCACTGGTATTATGTATATAGATGGGTAGGGTGGCACTGGTTTTATGTAGAGAGATGCAGAGGACAGGACTGGTTTTATGTAGATAGATGGGGAGGACGGCACTGGTTTTAGGTAGATAGATGGGTAGGATGGCACTGCTTTTATGTAGATAGATGGGGAGGACGGCACTGGTTTTATGTAGTTAGATGGGGAGGACGGCACTGGTATTATGTAGAGAGATGGAAAGGATGGCACTAGTTTTATATAGATAGATGGGGAGGACGGCACTGGTTTTATGTATATAGATGGGGAGGATGACACTGGTTTTATGTACTTAGTTGGGGAGGACGGCACTGGTTTTATGTACTTAGATGGGGAGAACGGCACTGGTATTATGTAGAGAGATGGAAAGGATGGCACTAGTTTTAAATATATAGATGGGGAGGACGGCACTGGTTTTATGTAGATAGATGGGTAGGACGGCAATGGTCTTATGCAGATAGATGAGGAAGATGGCACTGGTTTTATGTAGAGAGATGGAGAGGACGGCACTGGTATTATGTAGTTAGATGGGGAGGATGGCACTGGTTTTATCTAGTTCGTTGGGTACGACGACACTGGTTTTATCTGGATTGATGGGGAGGACGACACTGGTTTTATGCAGACAGATGGGGAGGACGGTACTGGTTTTATGAGAGAGATGGAGAGTATGGCACTGTTATTATGTATATAGATGGGTAGGGTGGCACTGGTTTTATGTAGAGAGATGCAGAGGACAGGACTGGTTTTATGTAGATAGATGGGGAGGACGGCACTGATTTTATGTAGATAGATGGGTAGGATGGCACTGGTTTTACGTAGATAAATGGGGAGGACGGCACTGGTTTTATGTAGATCGATGGGGAGGATGGCACTGGTTTTATGTAGATAGATGAGTAGGATGGCACTGATTTTATGTAGATAGGTGGGGAGGACGGCAATGGTCTTATGCAGATAGATGAGGAAGATGGCACTGGTTTTATGTAGAGAGATGGAGAGGACGGCACTGGTATTATGTAGTTAGATGGGGAGGATGGCACTGGTTTTATCTAGTTCGTTGGGTACGACGGAACTGGTTTTATCTAGATTGATGGGGAGGACGGCACTGGTTTTATGCAGACAGATGGGGAAGACGGTACTGGTTTTATGAGAGAGATGGAGAGTACGGCACTGGTATTATGTTTATAGATGGGTAGGGTGGCACTGGTTTTATGTAGAGAGATGCAGAGGACAGGACTGGTTTTATGTAGATAGATGGGGAGGACGGCACTGGTTATATGTAGATAGATGGGGAGGATGGCACTGGTTTTATGTATATAGATGAGTAGGATGGCACTGATTTTATGTAGATAGATGGGGAGCACGGCACTTGTTTTATGTAGTTAGATGGGGAGGACGGCACTGGTATTATGTAGAGAGATGGAAAGGATGGCACTAGTTTTATATAGATAGATGGGGAGGACGGCACTGTTTTTCTGTAGATAGATGGGGAGGACGACACTGGTTTTATGTTGATGGATCAGTAGCACGGCACTGGTTTTATGTAGATGGATGGGTAGGACGGCAATGGTCTTATGCAGATAGATGAGGAAGATGGCACTGGTTTTATGTAGAGAGATGGAGAGGACGGCACTGGTATTATGTAGTTAGATGGGGAGGATCGCACTGGTTTTATCTAGTTCGTTGGGTACGATGGCGCTGGTTTTATCTAGATTGATGGGGAGGACGACACTGGTTTTATGCAGACAGATGGGGAAGACGGTACTGGTTTTATGAGAGAGATGGAGAGTACGGCACTGGTATTATGTATATAGATGGGTAGGGTGGCACTGGTTTTATGTAGAGAGATGCAGAGGACAGGACTGGTTTTATGTAGATAGATGGGGAGGACGGCACTGGTTTTAGGTAGATAGATGGGTAGGATGGCACTGCTTTTATGTAGATAGATGGGGAGGACGGCACTGGTTTTATGTAGTTAGATGGGGAGGACGGCACTGGTATTATGTAGAGAGATGGAAAGGATGGCACTAGTTTTATATAGATAGATGGGGAGGACGGCACTGGTTTTATGTATATAGATGGGGAGGATGACACTGGTTTTATGTACTTAGTTGGGGAGGACGGCACTGGTTTTATGTACTTAGATGGGGAGAACGGCACTGGTATTATGTAGAGAGATGGAAAGGATGGCACTAGTTTTAAATATATAGATGGGGAGGACGGCACTGGTTTTATGTAGATAGATGGGTAGGACGGCAATGGTCTTATGCAGATAGATGAGGAAGATGGCACTGGTTTTATGTAGAGAGATGGAGAGGACGGCACTGGTATTATGTAGTTAGATGGGGAGGATGGCACTGGTTTTATCTAGTTCGTTGGGTACGACGACACTGGTTTTATCTGGATTGATGGGGAGGACGACACTGGTTTTATGCAGACAGATGGGGAGGACGGTACTGGTTTTATGAGAGAGATGGAGAGTATGGCACTGTTATTATGTATATAGATGGGTAGGGTGGCACTGGTTTTATGTAGAGAGATGCAGAGGACAGGACTGGTTTTATGTAGATAGATGGGGAGGACGGCACTGATTTTATGTAGATAGATGGGTAGGATGGCACTGGTTTTACGTAGATAAATGGGGAGGACGGCACTGGTTTTATGTAGATCGATGGGGAGGATGGCACTGGTTTTATGTAGATAGATGAGTAGGATGGCACTGATTTTATGTAGATAGGTGGGGAGGACGGCAATGGTCTTATGCAGATAGATGAGGAAGATGGCACTGGTTTTATGTAGAGAGATGGAGAGGACGGCACTGGTATTATGTAGTTAGATGGGGAGGATGGCACTGGTTTTATCTAGTTCGTTGGGTACGACGGAACTGGTTTTATCTAGATTGATGGGGAGGACGGCACTGGTTTTATGCAGACAGATGGGGAAGACGGTACTGGTTTTATGAGAGAGATGGAGAGTACGGCACTGGTATTATGTTTATAGATGGGTAGGGTGGCACTGGTTTTATGTAGAGAGATGCAGAGGACAGGACTGGTTTTATGTAGATAGATGGGGAGGACGGCACTGGTTTTATGTAGATAGATGGGGTAGGATGGCACTGGTTTTATGTAGATAGATGGGGAGGACGGCACTGGTTTTATGTAGTTAGATGGGGAGGACGGCACTGGTATGATGTAGAGAGATGGAAAGGATGGCACTAGTTTTATATAGATAGATGGGGAGGACGGCACTGGTTTTATGTATATAGATGGGGAGGATGGCACTGGTTTTATGTATATAGATGAGTAGGATGGCACTGATTTTATGTAGATAGATGGGGAGGACGGCACTTGTTTTATGTAGTTAGATGGGGAGGACGGCACTGGTATTGTGTAGAGAGATGGAAAGGATGGCACTAGTTTTATATAGATAGATGGGGAGGACGGCACTGTTTTTCTGTAGATAGATGGGGAGGACGACACTGGTTTTATGTTGATGGATCAGTAGCACGGCACTGGTTTTATGTAGATAGATGGGTAGGACGGCAATGGTCTTATGCAGATAGATGAGGAAGATGGCACTGGTTTTATGTAGAGAGATGGAGAGGACGGCACTGGTATTATGTAGTTAGATGGGGAGGAGGGCACTGGTTTTATCTAGTTCGTTGGGTATGACGGCACTGGTTTAATCTAGATTGATGGGGAGGATGACACTGGTTTTATGCAGACAGATGGGGAAGACGGTACTGGTTTTATGAGAGAGATGGAGAGTACGGCACTGGTATTATGTATATAGATCGGTAGGGTGGCACTGGTTTTATGTAGAGAGATGCAGAGGACAGGACTGGTTTCATGTAGATAGATGGGGAGGACGGCACTGGTTTTATGTAGATAGATGGGTAGGATGGCACTGGTTTTATGTAGATAGATGGGGAGGACGGCACAGGTTTTATGTAGTTAGATGGGGAGGACGGCACTGGTATTTTGTAGAGAGATGGAAAGGATGGCACTAGTTTTAAATATATAGATGGGGAGGACGGCACTGGTTTTATGTAGATAGATGGGTAGGACGGCAATGGTCTTATGCAGATAGATGAGGAAGATGGCACTGGTTTTATGTAGAGAGATGGAGAGGACGGCACTGGTATTATGTAGTTAGATGGGGAGGATGGCACTGGTTTTATCTAGTTCGTTGGGTACGACGGCACTGGTTTTATCTAGATTGATGGGGAGGACGACACTGGTTTTATGCAGACAGATGGGGAGGACGGTATTGGTTTTATGAGAGAGATGGAGAGTATGGCACTGTTATTATGTATATAGATGGGTAGGGTGGCACTGGTTTTATGTAGAGAGATGCAGAGGACAGGACTGGTTTTATGTAGATAGATGGGGAGGACGGCACTGGTTTTATGTAGATAGATGGGTAGGATGGCACTGGTTTTATGTAGATAAATGGGGAGGACGGCACTGGTTTTATGTAGATAGATGGGGAGGATGGCACTGGTTTTATCTAGTTCGTTGGGTGCGACGGCACTGGTTTTATCTAGATTGATGGGGAGGACGACACTGGTTTTATGCAGACAGATGGGGAGGACGGTACTGGTTTTATGAGAGAGATGGAGAGTACGGCACTTGTATTATGTATATAGATGGGTAGGGTGGCACTGGTTTTATGTAGAGAGATGCAGAGGACAGGACTGTTTTTATGTAGATAGATGGGGAGGACGGCACTGGTTTTATGTAGATAGATGGGTAGCATGGCACTGGTTTTATGTAGATAAATGGGGAGGACGGTACTGGTTATATGTAGATAGATGGGGAGGATGGCACTGGTTTTATGTATATAGATGAGTAGGATGGCACTGATTTTATGTAGATAGATGGGGAGGACGGCACTTGTTTTATGTAGTTAGATGGGGAGGACGGCACTGGTATTATGTAGAGAGATGGAAAGGATGGCACTAGTTTTATATAGATAGATGGGGAGGACGGCACTGTTTTTCTGTAGATAGATGGGGAGGACGACACTGGTTTTATGTTGATGGATCAGTAGCACGGCACTGGTTTTATGTAGATAGATGGGTAGGACGGCAATGGTCTTATGCAGATAGATGAGGATGATGGCACTGGTTTTATGTAGAGAGATGGAGAGGACGGCACTGGTATTATGTAGATAGATGGGGAGGACGGCACTGGTTTTATGTAGTTAGATGGGGAGGACGGCACTGGTATTATTATAGTAGAGAGATGGAAAGGATGGCACTAGTTTTATATAGATAGATGTGGAGGACGGCACTGGTTTTATGTATATAGATGGGGAGGATGACACTGGTTTTATGTACTTAGTTGGGGAGGACGGCACTGGTTTTATGTACTTAGATGGGGAGGACGGCACTGGTATTATGTAGAGAGATGGAATGGATGGCACTAGTTTTAAATATATAGATGTGGAGGACGGCACTGGTTTTATGTAGATAGATGGGTAGGACGGCAATGGTCTTATGCAGATAGATGAGGAAGATGGCACTGGTTTTATGTAGAGAGATGGAGAGGACGGCACTGGTATTATGTAGTTAGATGTGGAGGACGGCACTGGTTTTATGTAGATAGATGGGTAGGATGGCACTGGTTTAATGTAGATAAATGGGGAGGACGGCACTGGTTTTATGTAGATAGATGGGGAGGATGGCACTGGTTTTATGTAGATAGATGAGTAGGATGGCACTGATTTTATGTAGATAGGTGGGGAGGACGGCACTTGTTTTATGTAGTTAGATGGGGAGGACGGCACTGGTATTATGTAGAGAGATGGAAAGGATGGCACTAGTTTTATATAGATAGATGGGGAGGACGGCACTGGTTTTATGTACACAGATGGGTAGGACGGCTATGGTCTTATGCAGTTAGATGAGGAAGATGGCACTGGTTTTATGTCGAGAGATGGAGAGGACGGCACTGGTATTATGTAGTTAGATGGGGAGGATGGCACTGGTTTTATCTAGTTCGTTGGGTACGACGGCACTGGTTTTATCTAGATTGATGGGGAGGACGACACTGGTTTTATGCAGACAGATGGGGAAGACGGTACTGATTTTATGAGAGAGATGGAGAGTACGGCACTGGTATTATGTTTATAGATGGGTAGGGTGGCACTGGTTTTATGTAGAGAGATGCAGAGGACAGGACTGGTTTTATGTAGATAGATGGGGAGGACGGCACTGGTTTTATGTAGATAGATGGGTAGGATGGCACTGGTTTTATGTAGATAAATGGGGAGGACGGCACTGGTTTTATGTAGATAGATGGGGAGGATGGCACTGGTTTTTTGTAGATAGATGAGTAGGATGGCACTGATTTTATGTAGATAGATGGGGAGGACGGCACTTGTTTTATGTAGTTAGATGGGGAGGACGGCACTGGTATTATGTAGAGAGATGGAAAGGATGGCACTAGTTTTATGTAGATAGATGGGGAGGACGGCACTGGTTTTATGTAGTTAGATGGGGAGGACGGCACTGGTATGATGTAGAGAGATGGAAAGGATGGCACTAGTTTTATATAGATAGATGGGGAGGACGGCACTGGTTTTATGTATATAGATGGGGAGGATGGCACTGGTTTTATGTATATAGATGAGTAGGATGGCACTGATTTTATGTAGATAGATGGGGAGGACGGCACTTGTTTTATGTAGTTAGATGGGGAGGACGGCACTGGTATTGTGTAGAGAGATGGAAAGGATGGCACTAGTTTTATATAGATAGATGGGGAGGACGGCACTGTTTTTCTGTAGATAGATGGGGAGGACGACACTGGTTTTATGTTGATGGATCAGTAGCACGGCACTGGTTTTATGTAGATGGATGGGTAGGACGGCAATGGTCTTATGCAGATAGATGAGGAAGATGGCACTGGTTTTATGTAGAGAGATGGAGAGGACGGCACTGGTATTATGTAGTTAGATGGGGAGGATGGCACTGGTTTTATCCAGTTCGTTGGGTACGATGGCGCTGGTTTTATCTAGATTGATGGGGAGGACGACACTGGTTTTATGCAGACAGATGGGGAAGACGGTACTGGTTTTATGAGAGAGATGGAGAGTACGGCACTGGTATTATGTATATAGATGGGTAGGGTGGCACTGGTTTTATGTAGAGAGATGCAGAGGACAGGACTGGTTTTATGTAGATAGATGGGGAGGACGGCACTGGTTTTAGGTAGATAGATGGGTAGGATGGCACTGCTTTTATGTAGATAGATGGGGAGGACGGCACTGGTTTTATGTAGTTAGATGGGGAGGACGGCACTGGTATTATGTAGAGAGATGGAAAGGATGGCACTAGTTTTATATAGATAGATGGGGAGGACGGCACTGGTTTTATGTATATAGATGGGGAGGATGACACTGGTTTTATGTACTTAGTTGGGGAGGACGGCACTGGTTTTATGTACTTAGATGGGGAGAACGGCACTGGTATTATGTAGAGAGATGGAAAGGATGGCACTAGTTTTAAATATATAGATGGGGAGGACGGCACTGGTTTTATGTAGATAGATGGGTAGGACGGCAATGGTCTTATGCAGATAGATGAGGAAGATGGCACTGGTTTTATGTAGAGAGATGGAGAGGACGGCACTGGTATTATGTAGTTAGATGGGGAGGATGGCACTGGTTTTATCTAGTTCGTTGGGTACGACGACACTGGTTTTATCTGGATTGATGGGGAGGACGACACTGGTTTTATGCAGACAGATGGGGAGGACGGTACTGGTTTTATGAGAGAGATGGAGAGTATGGCACTGTTATTATGTATATAGATGGGTAGGGTGGCACTGGTTTTATGTAGAGAGATGCAGAGGACAGGACTGGTTTTATGTAGATAGATGGGGAGGACGGCACTGATTTTATGTAGATAGATGGGTAGGATGGCACTGGTTTTACGTAGATAAATGGGGAGGACGGCACTGGTTTTATGTAGATCGATGGGGAGGATGGCACTGGTTTTATGTAGATAGATGAGTAGGATGGCACTGATTTTATGTAGATAGGTGGGGAGGACGGCAATGGTCTTATGCAGATAGATGAGGAAGATGGCACTGGTTTTATGTAGAGAGATGGAGAGGACGGCACTGGTATTATGTAGTTAGATGGGGAGGATGGCACTGGTTTTATCTAGTTCGTTGGGTACGACGGAACTGGTTTTATCTAGATTGATGGGGAGGACGGCACTGGTTTTATGCAGACAGATGGGGAAGACGGTACTGGTTTTATGAGAGAGATGGAGAGTACGGCACTGGTATTATGTTTATAGATGGGTAGGGTGGCACTGGTTTTATGTAGAGAGATGCAGAGGACAGGACTGGTTTTATGTAGATAGATGGGGAGGACGGCACTGGTTTTATGTAGATAGATGGGGTAGGATGGCACTGGTTTTATGTAGATAGATGGGGAGGACGGCACTGGTTTTATGTAGTTAGATGGGGAGGACGGCACTGGTATGATGTAGAGAGATGGAAAGGATGGCACTAGTTTTATATAGATAGATGGGGAGGACGGCACTGGTTTTATGTATATAGATGGGGAGGATGGCACTGGTTTTATGTATATAGATGAGTAGGATGGCACTGATTTTATGTAGATAGATGGGGAGGACGGCACTTGTTTTATGTAGTTAGATGGGGAGGACGGCACTGGTATTGTGTAGAGAGATGGAAAGGATGGCACTAGTTTTATATAGATAGATGGGGAGGACGGCACTGTTTTTCTGTAGATAGATGGGGAGGACGACACTGGTTTTATGTTGATGGATCAGTAGCACGGCACTGGTTTTATGTAGATAGATGGGTAGGACGGCAATGGTCTTATGCAGATAGATGAGGAAGATGGCACTGGTTTTATGTAGAGAGATGGAGAGGACGGCACTGGTATTATGTAGTTAGATGGGGAGGAGGGCACTGGTTTTATCTAGTTCGTTGGGTATGACGGCACTGGTTTAATCTAGATTGATGGGGAGGATGACACTGGTTTTATGCAGACAGATGAGGAAGACGGTACTGGTTTTATGAGAGAGATGGAGAGTACGGCACTGGTATTATGTATATAGATGGGTAGGGTGGCACTGGTTTTATGTAGAGAGATGCAGAGGACAGGACTGGTTTCATGTAGATAGATGGGGAGGACGGCACTGGTTTTATGTAGATAGATGGGTAGGATGGCACTGGTTTTATGTAGATAGATGGGGAGGACGGCACAGGTTTTATGTAGTTAGATGGGGAGGACGGCACTGGTATTTTGTAGAGAGATGGAAAGGATGGCACTAGTTTTAAATATATAGATGGGGAGGACGGCACTGGTTTTATGTAGATAGATGGGTAGGACGGCAATGGTCTTATGCAGATAGATGAGGAAGATGGCACTGGTTTTATGTAGAGAGATGGAGAGGACGGCACTGGTATTATGTAGTTAGATGGGGAGGATGGCACTGGTTTTATCTAGTTCGTTGGGTACGACGGCACTGGTTTTATCTAGATTGATGGGGAGGACGACACTGGTTTTATGCAGACAGATGGGGAGGACGGTATTGGTTTTATGAGAGAGATGGAGAGTATGGCACTGTTATTATGTATATAGATGGGTAGGGTGGCACTGGTTTTATGTAGAGAGATGCAGAGGACAGGACTGGTTTTATGTAGATAGATGGGGAGGACGGCACTGGTTTTATGTAGATAGATGGGTAGGATGGCACTGGTTTTATGTAGATAAATGGGGAGGACGGCACTGGTTTTATGTAGATAGATGGGGAGGATGGCACTGGTTTTATCTAGTTCGTTGGGTGCGACGGCACTGGTTTTATCTAGATTGATGGGGAGGACGACACTGGTTTTATGCAGACAGATGGGGAGGACGGTACTGGTTTTATGAGAGAGATGGAGAGTACGGCACTTGTATTATGTATATAGATGGGTAGGGTGGCACTGGTTTTATGTAGAGAGATGCAGAGGACAGGACTGTTTTTATGTAGATAGATGGGGAGGACGGCACTGGTTTTATGTAGATAGATGGGTAGCATGGCACTGGTTTTATGTAGATAAATGGGGAGGACGGTACTGGTTATATGTAGATAGATGGGGAGGATGGCACTGGTTTTATGTATATAGATGAGTAGGATGGCACTGATTTTATGTAGATAGATGGGGAGGACGGCACTTGTTTTATGTAGTTAGATGGGGAGGACGGCACTGGTATTATGTAGAGAGATGGAAAGGATGGCACTAGTTTTATATAGATAGATGGGGAGGACGGCACTGTTTTTCTGTAGATAGATGGGGAGGACGACACTGGTTTTATGTTGATGGATCAGTAGCACGGCACTGGTTTTATGTAGATAGATGGGTAGGACGGCAATGGTCTTATGCAGATAGATGAGGATGATGGCACTGGTTTTATGTAGAGAGATGGAGAGGACGGCACTGGTATTATGTAGATAGATGGGGAGGACGGCACTGGTTTTATGTAGTTAGATGGGGAGGACGGCACTGGTATTATGTAGAGAGATGGAAAGGATGGCACTAGTTTTATATAGATAGATGTGGAGGACGGCACTGGTTTTATGTATATAGATGGGGAGGATGACACTGGTTTTATGTACTTAGTTGGGGAGGACGGCACTGGTTTTATGTACTTAGATGGGGAGGACGGCACTGGTATTATGTAGAGAGATGGAATGGATGGCACTAGTTTTAAATATATAGATGTGGAGGACGGCACTGGTTTTATGTAGATAGATGGGTAGGACGGCAATGGTCTTATGCAGATAGATGAGGAAGATGGCACTGGCTTTATGTAGAGAGATGGAGAGGACGGCACTGGTATTATGTAGTTAGATGGGGAGGATGGCACTGGTTTTATCTAGTTCGTTGGGTACGACGGCACTGGTTTTATCTAGATTGATGGGGAGGACGACACTGGTTTTATGCAGACAGATGGGGAGGACGGTACTGGTTTTATGAGAGAGATGGAGAGTATGGCACTGTTATTATGTATATAGATGGGTAGGGTGGCACTGGTTTTATGTAGAGAGATGCAGAGGACAGGACTGGTTTTATGTAGATAGATGTGGAGGACGGCACTGGTTTTATGTAGATAGATGGGTAGGATGGCACTGGTTTAATGTAGATAAATGGGGAGGACGGCACTGGTTTTATGTAGATAGATGGGGAGGATGGCACTGGTTTTATGTAGATAGATGAGTAGGATGGCACTGATTTTATGTAGATAGGTGGGGAGGACGGCACTTGTTTTATGTAGTTAGATGGGGAGGACGGCACTGGTATTATGTAGAGAGATGGAAAGGATGGCACTAGTTTTATATAGATAGATGGGGAGGACGGCACTGGTTTTATGTACACAGATGGGTAGGACGGCAATGGTCTTATGCAGTTAGATGAGGAAGATGGCACTGGTTTTATGTAGAGAGATGGAGAGGACGGCACTGGTATTATGTAGTTAGATGGGGAGGATGGCACTGGTTTTATCTAGTTCGTTGGGTACGACGGCACTGGTTTTATCTAGATTGATGGGGAGGACGACACTGGTTTTATGCAGACAGATGGGGAAGACGGTACTGATTTTATGAGAGAGATGGAGAGTACGGCACTGGTATTATGTTTATAGATGGGTAGGGTGGCACTGGTTTTATGTAGAGAGATGCAGAGGACAGGACTGGTTTTATGTAGATAGATGGGGAGGACGGCACTGGTTTTATGTAGATAGATGGGTAGGATGGCACTGGTTTTATGTAGATAAATGGGGAGGACGGCACTGGTTTTATGTAGATAGATGGGGAGGATGGCACTGGTTTTTTGTAGATAGATGAGTAGGATGGCACTGATTTTATGTAGATAGATGGGGAGGACGGCACTTGTTTTATGTAGTTAGATGGGGAGGACGGCACTGGTATTATGTAGAGAGATGGAAAGGATGGCACTAGTTTTATGTAGATAGATGGGGAGGACGGCACTGGTTTTATGTAGTTAGATGGGGAGGACGGCACTGGTATGATGTAGAGAGATGGAAAGGATGGCACTAGTTTTATATAGATAGATGGGGAGGACGGCACTGGTTTTATGTATATAGATGGGGAGGATGGCACTGGTTTTATGTATATAGATGAGTAGGATGGCACTGATTTTATGTAGATAGATGGGGAGGACGGCACTTGTTTTATGTAGTTAGATGGGGAGGACGGCACTGGTATTGTGTAGAGAGATGGAAAGGATGGCACTAGTTTTATATAGATAGATGGGGAGGACGGCACTGTTTTTCTGTAGATAGATGGGGAGGACGACACTGGTTTTATGTTGATGGATCAGTAGCACGGCACTGGTTTTATGTAGATAGATGGGTAGGACGGCAATGGTCTTATGCAGATAGCTGAGGAAGATGGCACTGGTTTTATGTAGAGAGATGGAGAGGACGGCACTGGTATTATGTAGTTAGATGGGGAGGAGGGCACTGGTTTTATCTAGTTCGTTGGGTACGACGGCACTGGTTTAATCTAGATTAATGGGGAGGACGGCACTGGTTTTATCTAGATTGATGGGGAGGATGACACTGGTTTTATGCAGACAGATGGGGAAGACGGTACTGGTTTTATGAGAGAGATGGAGAGTACGGCACTGGTATTATGTATATAGATGGGTAGGGTGGCACTGGTTTTATGTAGAGAGATGCAGAGGACAGGACTGGTTTCATTTAGATAGATGGGGAGGACGGCACTGGTTTTATGTAGATAGATGGGTAGGATGGCACTGGTTTTATGTAGATAGATGGGGAGGACGGCACAGGTTTTATGTAGTTAGATGGGGAGGACGGCAGTGGTATTATGTAGAGAGATGGAAAGGATGGCACTAGTTTTAAATATATAGATGGGGAGGACGGCACTGGTTTTATGTAGATAGATGGGTAGGACGGCAATGGTCTTATGCAGATAGATGAGGAAGATGGCACTGGTTTTATGTAGAGAGATGGAGAGGACGGCACTGGTATTATGTAGTTAGATGGGGAGGATGGCACTGGTTTTATCTAGTTCGTTGGGTACGACGGCACTGGTTTTATCTAGATTGATGGGGAGGACGACACTGGTTTTATGCAGACAGATGGGGAGGACGGTACTGGTTTTATGAGAGAGATGGAGAGTATGGCACTGTTATTATGTATATAGATGGGTAGGGTGGCACTGGTTCTATGTAGAGAGATGCAGAGGACAGGACTGGTTTTATGTAGATAGATGGGGAGGACGGCACTGGTTTTATGTAGATAGATGGGTAGGATGGCACTGGTTTAATGTAGATAAATGGGGAGGACGGCACTGGTTTTATGTAGATAGATGGGGAGGATGGCACTGGTTTTATGTAGATAGATGAGTAGGATGGCACTGATTTTATGTAGATAGGTGGGGAGGACGGCACTTGTTTTATGTAGTTAGATGGGGAGGACGGCACTGGTATTATGTAGAGAGATGGAAAGGATGGCACTAGTTTTATATAGATAGATGGGGAGGACGGCACTGGTTTTATGTACATAGATGGGTAGGACGGCAATGGTCTTATGCAGTTAGATGAGGAAGATGGCACTGGTTTTATGTAGAGAGATGGACAGGACGGCACTGGTATTATGTAGTTAGATGGGGAGGATGGCACTGGTTTTATCTAGTTCGTTGGGTACGACGGCACTGGTTTTATCTAGATTGATGGGGAGGACGACACTGGTTTTATGCAGACAGATGGGGAAGACGGTACTGGTTTTATGAGAGAGATGGAGAGTACGGCACTGGTATTATGTTTATAGATGGGTAGGGTGGCACTGGTTTTATGTAGAGAGATGCAGCGGACAGGACTGGTTTTATGTAGATAGATGGGGAGGACGGCACTGGTTTTATGTAGATAGATGGGTAGGATGGCACTGGTTTTATGTAGATAAATGGGGAGGACGGCACTGGTTTTATGTAGATAGATGGGGAGGATGGCACTGGTTTTTTGTAGATAGATGAGTAGGATGGCACTGATTTTATGTAGATAGATGGGGAGGACGGCACTTGTTTTATGTAGTTAGATGGGGAAGACGGCACTGGTATTATGTAGAGAGATGGAAAGGATGGCGCTAGTTTTATATAGATAGATGGGGAGGACGGCACTGGTTTTATGTAGTTAGATGGGGAGTACAGCACTGGTATTATGTAGAGAGATGGAAAGGATGGCACTCGTTTTATATAGATAGATGGGGTGGACGGCACTGTTTTTCTGTAGATAGATGGGGAGGACGACACTGGTTTTATGTTGATGGATCAGTAGCACGGCACTGGTTTTATATAGATAGATGGGTAGGACGGCAATGGTCTTATGCAGATAGATGAGGAAAATGGCACTGGTTTTATGTAGAGAGATGGAGAGGACGGCACTGGTATTATGTAGTTAGATGGGGAGGATTGGCACTGGTTTTATCTAGTTCGTTGGGTACGACGGCACTGGTTTTATCTAGATTGATGGGGAGGACGACACTGGTTTTATGCAGACAGATGTGGAAGACGGTACTGGTTTTATGAGAGAGATGGAGAGTACGGCACTGGTATTATGTATATAGATGGGTAGGGTGGCACTGGTTTTATGTAGAGAGATGCAGTGGACAGGACTGGTTTTATGTAGATAGATGGGGAGGACGGCACTGATTTTATGTAGATAGATGGGTAGGATGGCACTGGTTTTATGTAGATAGATGGGGAGGACGGCACTGGTTTTTTGTAGTTAGATGGGGAGGACGGCACTGGTATTATGTAGAGAGATGGAAAGGATGGCACTAGTTTTATATAGATAGATGGGGAGGACGGCACTGGTTTTATGTATATAGATGGGGAGAATGACACTGGTTTTATGCTCTTAGTTGGGGAGGACGGCACTGGTTTTATGTACTTAGATGGGGAGCACGGCACTGGTATTATGTAGAGAGATGGAAAGCATGGCACAAGTTTTAAATATATAGATGGGGAAGACGGCACTGGTTTTATGTAGATAGATGGGGAGGACGGCACTGGTTTTATGTTGATGGATCAGTAGCACGGCACTGGTTTTATGTAGATAGATGGGTAGGACGGCAATGGTCTTATGCAGATCGATGAGGAAGATGGCACTCGTTTTATGTAGAGAGATGGAGAGTACCGCACTGGTATTATGTAGTTAGATGGGGAGGATGGCACTGGTTTTATCTAGTTCGTTGGGCACGACGGCACTGGTTTTATCCAGATTGATGGGGAGGACGACACTGGTTTTATGCAGACAGATGGGGAGGACGGTACTTGTTTTATGAGAGAGATGGAGAGTACGGCACTGGTATTATGTATATAGATGGGTAGGGTGGCACTGGTTTTATGTAGAGAGATGCAGAGGACAGGACTGGTTTTATGTAGATAGATGGGGAGGACGGCACTGGTTTTATGTAGATAGATGGGTAGGATGGCACTGGTTTTATGTAGATAAATGGGGAGGACGGCACTGGTTTTCTGTAGATAGATGGGGAGGACGGCACTTGTTTTATGCGGTTAGATGGGGAGGACGGCACTGGTATTATATAGAGAGATGGAAAGGATGGCAATAGTTTTATATAGATAAATGGGGAGGACGGCACTGGTTTTATGTACATAGATGGGTAGGACAGCAATGGTCTTATGCAGATAGATGAGGAAGATGGCACTGGTTTTATGTAGAGAGATGGAGAGGACGGCACTGGTTTTATGTATATAGATGGGGAGGATGGCACTGGTTTTATGTAGGTAGATGGGTGGGACGGCACTGGTTTTATGTATATAGATGAGTAGGATGGCACTGATTTTATGTAGATAGATGGGGAGGACGGCACTTTTTTTATGTAGTTAGATGGGGAGGACGGCACTGGTATTGTGTAGAGAGATAGAAAGGATGGCACTAGTTTTATATAGATAGATGGGGAGGACGGCACTGTTTTTCTGTAGATAGATGGGGAGGACGACACTGGTTTTATGTTGATGGATCAGTAGCACGGCACTGGTTTTATGTAGATAGATGGGTAGGACGGCAATGGTCTTATGCAGATAGATGAGGAAGATGGCACTGGTTTTATGTAGAGAGATGGAGAGGACGGCACTGGTATTATGTAGTTAGATGGGGAGGAGGGCACTGGTTTTATCTAGTTCGTTGGGTACGACGGCACTGGTTTTATCTAGATTGATGGGGAGGACGACACTGGTTTTATGCAGACAGATGGGGAAGACGGTACTGGTTTTATGAGAGAGATGGAGAGTACGGCACTGGTATTATGTATATAGATGTGTAGGGTGGCACTTGTTTTATGTAGATACATGGGTGGGACGGCACTGGTTTTATGTAGATAGATGGGGAGGACGGCACTGGTTTTTTGTAGATAGATGGGGAGGACGACACTGGTTTTATGTTGATGGATCAGTAGCACGGCACTGGTTTTATGTAGATAGATGGGTAGGACGGCAATGGTCTTATGCAGATAGATGAGGAAGATGGCACTGGTTTTATGAAGAGAGATGGAGAGTACGGCACTGGTATTATGTATATAGATGGGTAGGGTGGCACTGGTTTTATGTAGAGAGATGCAGAGGACAGGACTGGTTTTATGTAGATAGATGAGGAGGACGGCACTGGTTTTATGTAGATAGATGGGTAGGATGGCACTGCTTTTATGTAGATAGATGGGGAGGACGGCACTGGTTTTATGTAGTTAGATGGGGAGGACGGCACTGGTATTATGTAGAGAGATGGAAAGGATGGCACTAGTTTTATATAGATAGATGGGGAGGACGGCACTGGTTTTATGTATATAGATGGGGAGGATGACACTGGTTTTATGTACTTAGTTGGGGAGGACGGCACTGGTTTTATGTACTTAGATGGGGAGGACGGCACTGGTATTATGTAGAGAGATGGAAAGGATGGCACTAGTTTTAAATATATAGATGGGGAGGACGGCACTGGTTTTATGTAGATAGATTGGTAGGACGGCAATGGTCTTATGCAGATAGATGAGGAAGATGGCACTGGTTTTATGTAGACAGATGGAGAGGACGGCACTGGTATTATGCAGTTAGATGGGGAGGATGGCACTGGTTTTATCCAGTTCGTTGGGTACGACGGCACTGGTTTTATCTGGATTGATGGGGAGGACGACACTGGTTTTATGCAGACAGGTGGGGAGGACGGTACTGGTTTTATGAGAGAGATGGAGAGTATGGCACTGTTATTATGTATATAGATGGGTAGGGTGGCACTGGTTTTATGTAGAGAGATGCAGAGGACAGGACTGGTTATATTTAGATAGATGGGGAGGACGGCACTGGTTTTATGTAGATAGATGGGTAGGATGGCACTGGTTTTATGTAGATAAATGGGGAGGACGGCACTGGTTTTATGTAGATAGATGGGGAGGATGGCACTGGTTTTATGTAGATAGATGAGTAGGATGGCACTGATTTTATGTAGATAGGTGGGGAGGACGGCACTTGTTTTATGTAGTTAGATGGGGAGGACGGCACTGGTATTATGTAGAGAGATGGAAAGGATGGCACTAGTTTTATATAGATAGATGGGGAGGACGGCACTGGCATTATGTAGTTAGATGGGGAGGATGGCACTGGTTTTATCTAGTTCGTTGGGTACGACGGCACTGGTTTTATCTAGATTGATGGGGAGGACGACACTGGTTTTATGCAGACAGATGGGGAAGACGGTACTGGTTTTATGAGAGAGATGGAGAGTACGGCACTGGTATTATGTTTATAGATGGGTAGGGAGGCACTGGTTTTATGTATATAGATGGGGAGGACGGCACTGGTTTTATGTAGTTAGATGGGGAGTACAGCACTGGTATTATGTAGAGAGATGGAAAGCGTGGCACTAGTTTTATATAGATAGATGGGGAGGAAGGCACTGGTTTTATGTAGATAGGTGGGGAGGATGACACTGGTTTTATGTACTTAGTTGGGGCGGACGGCACAGGTTTTATGTAGTTAGAAGGGTAGGATGGCACTGGTTTTATGTAGACGGGTGAGTAGGATAGCACTGGTTTTATTTAGAGAGATGGGGAGGATGGCACTGGTTTTATGTAGAGAGATTGAGAACACGGCACTGGTTTTACGTAGATAGATGGGTAGGACGGCACTGGATTCATGTAGAGAGATGGAGAGTACGGCACTGGTATTATGTATATAGATGGGTAGGACGGCCATGGTCTTATGTAGATAGATGAGGAAAAGGGCACTGGTTTTATGTAGAGAGATGGAGAGGATGGCACTGGTATTATGTAGTTAGACGGGGAGGATGGCGCTGGTTTTATCTAGTTCTGTGGGTACGACGGCACTGGTTTTATCTAGATAGATGGGGAGGACGACACTGGTTTTATGCAGACAGATGGGGAGGACGGTACTGGTTTTATGAGAGAGATGGAGAGTACGGCACTGGTATTATGCATATAGATGTGTAGGGTGGCACTGGTTTTATGTAGATAGATGGGTGGGACGGCACTGGTTTTATGTAGATAGATGGGTAGGACGGCACTGGTTTTATGTAGATAGATGAGGAGGACGGCACTGGTTTTATGTAGTTAGATGGGTAGGAGGGCACTGGTTTTATTTAGAGAGATGGGGTGGATGGCACTGGTTTTATGGTGATGGATCAGTAGGACGGCACTGTTTTTATGTAGATAGATGAGTAGGATTGCACTGGTTTTATGTAGAGAGATGTGGAGGACGGCACTGGATTCATGTAGAGAGATGGAGAGAACGGGCACTGGTTTTATGTAGATAGATGGGGAGGACGACACTGGTTTTATGTTGATGGATCAGTAGCACGGCAATGCTCTTATGCAGATAGATGAGGAAGATGGCACTGGTTTTATGTAGAGAGATGGAGAGGACGGCACTGGTATTATGTAGTTAGATGGGGAGGTTGGCACTGGTTTTATCTAGTTCGTTGGGTACGACGGCACTGGTTTTATCTAGATTGATTGGGAGGACGACACTGGTTTTATGCAGACAGATGGGGAGGACGGTACTGGTTTTATGAGAGAGATGGAGAGTACGGCACTGGTATTATGTATATAGATGGGTAGGGTGGCACTGGTTTTATGTAGAGAGATGCAGAGGACAGGACTGGTTTCATTTAGATAGATGGGGAGGACGGCACTGGTTTTATGTAGATAGATGGGTAGGATGGCACTGGTTTTATGTAGATAGATGGGGAGGACGGCACAGGTTTTATGTAGTTAGATGGGGAGGACGGCAGTGGTATTATGTAGAGAGATGGAAAGGATGGCACTAGTTTTAAATATATAGATGGGGAGGACGGCACTGGTTTTATGTAGATAGATGGGTAGGACGGCAATGGTCTTATGCAGATAGATGAGGAAGATGGCACTGGTTTTATGTAGAGAGATGGAGAGGACGGCACTGGTATTATGTAGTTAGATGGGGAGGATGGCACTGGTTTTATCTAGTTCGTTGGGTACGACGGCACTGGTTTTATCTAGATTGATGGGGAGGACGACACTGGTTTTATGCAGACAGATGGGGAGGACGGTACTGGTTTTATGAGAGAGATGGAGAGTATGGCACTGTTATTATGTATATAGATGGGTAGGGTGGCACTGGTTCTATGTAGAGAGATGCAGAGGACAGGACTGGTTTTATGTAGATAGATGGGGAGGACGGCACTGGTTTTATGTAGATAGATGGGTAGGATGGCACTGGTTTAATGTAGATAAATGGGGAGGACGGCACTGGTTTTATGTAGATAGATGGGGAGGATGGCACTGGTTTTATGTAGATAGATGAGTAGGATGGCACTGATTTTATGTAGATAGGTGGGGAGGACGGCACTTGTTTTATGTAGTTAGATGGGGAGGACGGCACTGGTATTATGTAGAGAGATGGAAAGGATGGCACTAGTTTTATATAGATAGATGGGGAGGACGGCACTGGTTTTATGTACATAGATGGGTAGGACGGCAATGGTCTTATGCAGTTAGATGAGGAAGATGGCACTGGTTTTATGTAGAGAGATGGACAGGACGGCACTGGTATTATGTAGTTAGATGGGGAGGATGGCACTGGTTTTATCTAGTTCGTTGGGTACGACGGCACTGGTTTTATCTAGATTGATGGGGAGGACGACACTGGTTTTATGCAGACAGATGGGGAAGACGGTACTGGTTTTATGAGAGAGATGGAGAGTACGGCACTGGTATTATGTTTATAGATGGGTAGGGTGGCACTGGTTTTATGTAGAGAGATGCAGCGGACAGGACTGGTTTTATGTAGATAGATGGGGAGGACGGCACTGGTTTTATGTAGATAGATGGGTAGGATGGCACTGGTTTTATGTAGATAAATGGGGAGGACGGCACTGGTTTTATGTAGATAGATGGGGAGGATGGCACTGGTTTTTTGTAGATAGATGAGTAGGATGGCACTGATTTTATGTAGATAGATGGGGAGGACGGCACTTGTTTTATGTAGTTAGATGGGGAAGACGGCACTGGTATTATGTAGAGAGATGGAAAGGATGGCGCTAGTTTTATATAGATAGATGGGGAGGACGGCACTGGTTTTATGTAGTTAGATGGGGAGTACAGCACTGGTATTATGTAGAGAGATGGAAAGGATGGCACTCGTTTTATATAGATAGATGGGGTGGACGGCACTGTTTTTCTGTAGATAGATGGGGAGGACGACACTGGTTTTATGTTGATGGATCAGTAGCACGGCACTGGTTTTATATAGATAGATGGGTAGGACGGCAATGGTCTTATGCAGATAGATGAGGAAAATGGCACTGGTTTTATGTAGAGAGATGGAGAGGACGGCACTGGTATTATGTAGTTAGATGGGGAGGATTGGCACTGGTTTTATCTAGTTCGTTGGGTACGACGGCACTGGTTTTATCTAGATTGATGGGGAGGACGACACTGGTTTTATGCAGACAGATGTGGAAGACGGTACTGGTTTTATGAGAGAGATGGAGAGTACGGCACTGGTATTATGTATATAGATGGGTAGGGTGGCACTGGTTTTATGTAGAGAGATGCAGTGGACAGGACTGGTTTTATGTAGATAGATGGGGAGGACGGCACTGATTTTATGTAGATAGATGGGTAGGATGGCACTGGTTTTATGTAGATAGATGGGGAGGACGGCACTGGTTTTTTGTAGTTAGATGGGGAGGACGGCACTGGTATTATGTAGAGAGATGGAAAGGATGGCACTAGTTTTATATAGATAGATGGGGAGGACGGCACTGGTTTTATGTATATAGATGGGGAGAATGACACTGGTTTTATGCTCTTAGTTGGGGAGGACGGCACTGGTTTTATGTACTTAGATGGGGAGCACGGCACTGGTATTATGTAGAGAGATGGAAAGCATGGCACAAGTTTTAAATATATAGATGGGGAAGACGGCACTGGTTTTATGTAGATAGATGGGGAGGACGGCACTGGTTTTATGTTGATGGATCAGTAGCACGGCACTGGTTTTATGTAGATAGATGGGTAGGACGGCAATGGTCTTATGCAGATCGATGAGGAAGATGGCACTCGTTTTATGTAGAGAGATGGAGAGTACCGCACTGGTATTATGTAGTTAGATGGGGAGGATGGCACTGGTTTTATCTAGTTCGTTGGGCACGACGGCACTGGTTTTATCCAGATTGATGGGGAGGACGACACTGGTTTTATGCAGACAGATGGGGAGGACGGTACTTGTTTTATGAGAGAGATGGAGAGTACGGCACTGGTATTATGTATATAGATGGGTAGGGTGGCACTGGTTTTATGTAGAGAGATGCAGAGGACAGGACTGGTTTTATGTAGATAGATGGGGAGGACGGCACTGGTTTTATGTAGATAGATGGGTAGGATGGCACTGGTTTTATGTAGATAAATGGGGAGGACGGCACTGGTTTTCTGTAGATAGATGGGGAGGACGGCACTTGTTTTATGCAGTTAGATGGGGAGGACGGCACTGGTATTATATAGAGAGATGGAAAGGATGGCAATAGTTTTATATAGATAAATGGGGAGGACGGCACTGGTTTTATGTACATAGATGGGTAGGACAGCAATGGTCTTATGCAGATAGATGAGGAAGATGGCACTGGTTTTATGTAGAGAGATGGAGAGGACGGCACTGGTTTTATGTATATAGATGGGGAGGATGGCACTGGTTTTATGTAGGTAGATGGGTGGGACGGCACTGGTTTTATGTATATAGATGAGTAGGATGGCACTGATTTTATGTAGATAGATGGGGAGGACGGCACTTTTTTTATGTAGTTAGATGGGGAGGACGGCACTGGTATTGTGTAGAGAGATAGAAAGGATGGCACTAGTTTTATATAGATAGATGGGGAGGACGGCACTGTTTTTCTGTAGATAGATGGGGAGGACGACACTGGTTTTATGTTGATGGATCAGTAGCACGGCACTGGTTTTATGTAGATAGATGGGTAGGACGGCAATGGTCTTATGCAGATAGATGAGGAAGATGGCACTGGTTTTATGTAGAGAGATGGAGAGGACGGCACTGGTATTATGTAGTTAGATGGGGAGGAGGGCACTGGTTTTATCTAGTTCGTTGGGTACGACGGCACTGGTTTTATCTAGATTGATGGGGAGGACGACACTGGTTTTATGCAGACAGATGGGGAAGACGGTACTGGTTTTATGAGAGAGATGGAGAGTACGGCACTGGTATTATGTATATAGATGTGTAGGGTGGCACTTGTTTTATGTAGATACATGGGTGGGACGGCACTGGTTTTATGTAGATAGATGGGGAGGACGGCACTGGTTTTTTGTAGATAGATGGGGAGGACGACACTGGTTTTATGTTGATGGATCAGTAGCACGGCACTGGTTTTATGTAGATAGATGGGTAGGACGGCAATGGTCTTATGCAGATAGATGAGGAAGATGGCACTGGTTTTATGAAGAGAGATGGAGAGTACGGCACTGGTATTATGTATATAGATGGGTAGGGTGGCACTGGTTTTATGTAGAGAGATGCAGAGGACAGGACTGGTTTTATGTAGATAGATGAGGAGGACGGCACTGGTTTTATGTAGATAGATGGGTAGGATGGCACTGCTTTTATGTAGATAGATGGGGAGGACGGCACTGGTTTTATGTAGTTAGATGGGGAGGACGGCACTGGTATTATGTAGAGAGATGGAAAGGATGGCACTAGTTTTATATAGATAGATGGGGAGGACGGCACTGGTTTTATGTATATAGATGGGGAGGATGACACTGGTTTTATGTACTTAGTTGGGGAGGACGGCACTGGTTTTATGTACTTAGATGGGGAGGACGGCACTGGTATTATGTAGAGAGATGGAAAGGATGGCACTAGTTTTAAATATATAGATGGGGAGGACGGCACTGGTTTTATGTAGATAGATTGGTAGGACGGCAATGGTCTTATGCAGATAGATGAGGAAGATGGCACTGGTTTTATGTAGACAGATGGAGAGGACGGCACTGGTATTATGCAGTTAGATGGGGAGGATGGCACTGGTTTTATCCAGTTCGTTGGGTACGACGGCACTGGTTTTATCTGGATTGATGGGGAGGACGACACTGGTTTTATGCAGACAGGTGGGGAGGACGGTACTGGTTTTATGAGAGAGATGGAGAGTATGGCACTGTTATTATGTATATAGATGGGTAGGGTGGCACTGGTTTTATGTAGAGAGATGCAGAGGACAGGACTGGTTATATTTAGATAGATGGGGAGGACGGCACTGGTTTTATGTAGATAGATGGGTAGGATGGCACTGGTTTTATGTAGATAAATGGGGAGGACGGCACTGGTTTTATGTAGATAGATGGGGAGGATGGCACTGGTTTTATGTAGATAGATGAGTAGGATGGCACTGATTTTATGTAGATAGGTGGGGAGGACGGCACTTGTTTTATGTAGTTAGATGGGGAGGACGGCACTGGTATTATGTAGAGAGATGGAAAGGATGGCACTAGTTTTATATAGATAGATGGGGAGGACGGCACTGGTTTTATGTACATAGATGGGTAGGACGGCAATGGTCTTATGCAGATAGATGAGGAAGATGGCACTGGTTTTATGTAGAGAGATGGAGAGGACGGCACTGGCATTATGTAGTTAGATGGGGAGGATGGCACTGGTTTTATCTAGTTCGTTGGGTACGACGGCACTGGTTTTATCTAGATTGATGGGGAGGACGACACTGGTTTTATGCAGACAGATGGGGAAGACGGTACTGGTTTTATGAGAGAGATGGAGAGTACGGCACTGGTATTATGTTTATAGATGGGTAGGGAGGCACTGGTTTTATGTAGAGAGATGCAGAGGACAGGACTGGTTTTATGTAGATAGATGGGGAGGACGGCACTGGTTTTATGTAGATAGATGGGTAGGATGGCACTGGTTTTATGTAGATAGATGGGGAGGACGGCACTGGTTTTATGTAGTTAGATGGGGAGGACGGCACTGGTATGATGTAGGGAGATGGAAAGGATGGCACTAGTTTTATATAGATAGATGGGGAGGACGGCACTGGTTTTATGTATATAGATGGGGAGGACGGCACTGGTTTTATGTAGTTAGATGGGGAGTACAGCACTGGTATTATGTAGAGAGATGGAAAGCGTGGCACTAGTTTTATATAGATAGATGGGGAGGAAGGCACTGGTTTTATGTAGATAGGTGGGGAGGATGACACTGGTTTTATGTACTTAGTTGGGGCGGACGGCACAGGTTTTATGTAGTTAGAAGGGTAGGATGGCACTGGTTTTATGTAGACGGGTGAGTAGGATAGCACTGGTTTTATTTAGAGAGATGGGGAGGATGGCACTGGTTTTATGTAGAGAGATTGAGAACACGGCACTGGTTTTACGTAGATAGATGGGTAGGACGGCACTGGATTCATGTAGAGAGATGGAGAGTACGGCACTGGTATTATGTATATAGATGGGTAGGACGGCCATGGTCTTATGTAGATAGATGAGGAAAAGGGCACTGGTTTTATGTAGAGAGATGGAGAGGATGGCACTGGTATTATGTAGTTAGACGGGGAGGATGGCGCTGGTTTTATCTAGTTCTGTGGGTACGACGGCACTGGTTTTATCTAGATAGATGGGGAGGACGACACTGGTTTTATGCAGACAGATGGGGAGGACGGTACTGGTTTTATGAGAGAGATGGAGAGTACGGCACTGGTATTATGCATATAGATGTGTAGGGTGGCACTGGTTTTATGTAGATAGATGGGTGGGACGGCACTGGTTTTATGTAGATAGATGGGTAGGACGGCACTGGTTTTATGTAGATAGATGAGGAGGACGGCACTGGTTTTATGTAGTTAGATGGGTAGGAGGGCACTGGTTTTATTTAGAGAGATGGGGTGGATGGCACTGGTTTTATGGTGATGGATCAGTAGGACGGCACTGTTTTTATGTAGATAGATGAGTAGGATTGCACTGGTTTTATGTAGAGAGATGTGGAGGACGGCACTGGATTCATGTAGAGAGATGGAGAGAACGGGCACTGGTTTTATGTAGATAGATGGGGAGGACGACACTGGTTTTATGTTGATGGATCAGTAGCACGGCAATGGTCTTATGCAGATAGATGAGGAAGATGGCACTGGTTTTATGTAGAGAGATGGAGAGGACGGCACTGTTATTATGTAATTAGATGGGGAGGATGGCACTGGTTTTATCTAGTTCGTTGGGTACGACGGCACTGGTTTTATCTAGATTGATGGGGAGGACGACACTGGTTTTATGCAAATAGATGGGGAGGACGGTACTGGTTTTATGAGAGAGATGGAGAGTACGGCACTGGTATTATGTATATAGATGGGTATGGTGGCACTGGTTTTATGTAGAGAGATGCAGAGGACAGGACTGGTTTTATGTGGATACATGGGGAGGATGGCACTGATTTTATGTAGATAGATGGGTGGACGACACTGGTTTTATGTAGATAGATGGGTAGGACGGCACTGGTTTTATGTAGAGAGATAGAGAGGACGGCTCTGGTTTTATATAGAGAGATGGGGTGGATGGCACTGGTTTTATGTAGATAGATGAGTAGGATAAAACTGATTTTATGTAGATAGATGGGGTGGACGACACTGGTTTTATGTAGATAGATGGGTAGGAAGGCTCTGGTTTTATGTAGAGAGATGGGGAGGACTACACTGCTTTTATGCAGACAGATGAGGAGGACGGCATTTTTTTTATGTAGATAGATGGGGAGGACAGCACTGGTTTTATGTAGTTAGATGGGTAGGAGGGCACTGGTTTTATGTAGAGAGATGTGGAGGACGGCACTGGATTCATGTAGAGAGATGGAGAGAACGGGCACTGGTTTTATCTAGATTGATGGGGAGGACGACACTGGTTTTATGCAGACAGATGGGGAGGACGACACTGGTTTTATGCAGACAGATGGGGAGGACGGTACTGGTTTTATGAGAGAGATGGAGAGTATGGGACTGGTTTTATTTAGATAGATGGGGAGGACGGCACTGGTTTTATGTAGATATATGGGGAGGATGGCACTGGTTTTATGTACTTAGTTGGGGCGGACGGCACAGGTTTCATGTAGTTAGAATGGTAGGATGGCACTGGTTTTATGTAGACGGGTGGGTAGGATAGCACTGGTTTTATTTAGAGAGATGGGGAGGATGACACTGGTTTTATGTAGAGAGATTGAGAACACGGCACTGGTTTTACGTAGATAGATGGGTAGGACGGCACTGGATTCATGTAGAGAGATGGAGAGTACGGCACTGGTATTATGTATATAGATGGGTAGGACGGCCATGGTCTTATGTAGATAGATGAGGAAAAGGGCACTGGTTTTATGTAGAGAGATGGAGAGGATGGCACTGGTATTATGTAGTTAGACGGGGAGGATGGCGCTGGTTTTATCTAGTTCTTTGGGTACGACGGCACTGGTTTTATCTAGATAGATGGGGAGGACGACACTGGTTTTATGCAGACAGATGGGGAGGACGGTACTGCTTTTATGAGAGAGATGGAGAGTACGGCACTGGTATTATGCATATAGATGTGTAGGGTGGCACTGGTTTTATGTAGATAGATGGGTGGGACGGCACTGGTTTTATGTAGTTAGATGGGTAGGAGGGCACTGGTTTTATTTAGAGAGATGGGGTGGATGGCACTGGTTTTATGTTGATAGATCAGTAGGACGGCACTGTTTTTATGTAGACAGATGAGTAGGATTGCACTGGTTTTATGTAGAGAGATGTGGAGGACGGCACTGGATTCATGTAGAGAGATGGAGAGAACGGGCACTGGTTTTATGTAGATAGCTGGGGAGGACGACACTGGTTTTATCTAGTTCGTTGGGTACAACGGCACTGGTTTTATCTAGATTGATGGGGAGGACGACACTGGTTTTATGCAAATAGACGGGGAGGACGGTACTGGTTTTATGAGAGAGATGGAGAGTACGGCACTGGTATTATGTATATAGATGGGTATGGTGGCACTGGTTTTATGTAGAGAGATGCAGAGGACAGGACTGGTTTTATGTGGATACATGGGGAGGATGGCACTGATTTTATGTAGATAGATGTGTGGACGACACTGGTTTTATGTAGATAGATGGGTAGGACGGCACTGGTTTTATGTAGAGAGATAGAGAGGACGGCTCTGGTTTTATATAGAGAGATGGGGTGGATGGCACTGGTTTTAAGTAGATAGATGAGTAGGATAAAACTGATTTTATGTAGATAGATGGGGTGGACGACACTGGTTTTATGTAGATAGATGGGTAGGAAGGCACTGGTTTTATGTAGAGAGATAGGGAGGACTACACTGCTTTTATGCAGACAGATGAGGAGGACGGCATTTTTTTTATGTAGATAGATGGGGAGGACAGCACTGGTTTTATGTAGTTAGATGGGTAGGAGGGCACTGGTTTTATGTAGAGAGATGTGGAGGACGGCACTGGATTCACGTAGAGAGATGGAGAGAACGGGCACTGGTTTTATCTAGATTGATGGGGAAGACGACACTGGTTTTATGCAGACAGATGGGGAGGACGACACTGGTTTTATGCAGACAGATGGGGAGGACGGTACTGGTTTTATGAGAGAGATGGAGATTATGGGACTGGTTTTATTTAGATAGATGGAGAGGACGGCACTGGTTTTATGTAGATATATGGGGAGGATGGCACTGGTTTTATGTAGATAGATGAGTAGGATGGCACTGATTTTATGTAGATAGATGGGGAGGACGGCACTGGTTTTATGTAGTTAGATGGGGAGGACAGCACTGGTATTATGTAGAGAGATGGAAAGGATGTCACTAGTTTTATATAGATAGATGGGGAGGACGGCACTGGTTTTATGTAGATAGGTAGGGAGGACGGCACTAGTTTCATGTAGTTAGATGGGGAGTACAGCACTGGTATTATGTAGAGAGATGGAAAGCGTGGCACTAGTTTTATATAGATAGATGGGGAGTAAGGCACTGGTTTTATGTAGATAGGTGGGGAGGATGACACTGGTTTTATGTACTTAGTTGGGGCGGACGGCACAGGTTTTATGTAGTTAGAAGGGTAGGATGGCACTGGTTTTATGTAGACGGGTGGGTAGGATAGCACTGGTTTTATTTAGAGAGATGGGGAGGATGACACTGGTTTTATGTAGAGAGATTGAGAACACGGCACTGGTTTTACGTAGATAGATGGGTAGGACGGCACTGGATTCATGTAGAGAGATGGAGAGTACGGCACTGGTATTATGTATATAGATGGGTAGGACGGCCATGGTCTTATGTAGATAGATGAGGAAAAGGGCACTGGTTTTATGTAGAGAGATGGAGAGGATGGCACTGGTATTATGTAGTTAGACGGGGAGGATGGCGCTGGTTTTATCTAGTTCTGTGGGTACGACGGCACTGGTTTTATCTAGATAGATGGGGAGGACGACACTGGTTTTATGCAGACAGATGGGGAGGACGGTACTGGTTTTATGAGAGAGATGGAGAGTACGGCACTGGTATTATGCATATAGATGTGTAGGGTGGCACTGGTTTTATGTAGATAGATGGGTGGGACGGCACTGGTTTTATGTAGATAGATGGGTAGGACGGCACTGGTTTTATGTAGATAGATGAGGAGGACGGCACTGGTTTTATGTAGTTAGATGGGTAGGAGGGCACTGGTTTTATTTAGAGAGATGGGGTGGATGGCACTGGTTTTATGTTGATGGATCAGTAGGACGGCACTGTTTTTATGTAGATAGATGAGTAGGATTGCACTGGTTTTATGTAGAGAGATGTGGAGGACGGCACTGGATTCATGTAGAGAGATGGAGAGAACGGGCACTGGTTTTATGTAGATAGATGGGGAGGATGACACTGGTTTTATGTTGATGGATGGGTAGGAAGGCTCTGGTTTTATGTAGAGAGATGGGGAGGACTACACTGCTTTTATGCAGACAGATGAGGAGGACGGCATTTTTTTTATGTAGATAGATGGGGAGGACAGCACTGGTTTTATGTAGTTAGATGGGTAGGAGGGCACTGGTTTTATGTAGAGAGATGTGGAGGACGGCACTGGATTCATGTAGAGAGATGGAGAGAACGGGCACTGGTTTTATCTAGATTGATGGGGAGGACGACACTGGTTTTATGCAGACAGATGGGGAGGACGACACTGGTTTTATGCAGACAGATGGGGAGGACGGTACTGGTTTTATGAGAGAGATGGAGAGTATGGGACTGGTTTTATTTAGATAGATGGGGAGGACGGCACTGGTTTTATGTAGATATATGGGGAGGATGGCACTGGTTTTATGTAGATAGATGAGTAGGATGGCACTGATTTTATGTAGATAGATGGGGAGGACGGCACTGGTTTTATGTAGTTAGATGGGGAGTACAGCACTGGTATTATGTAGCGAGATGGAAAGCGTGGCACTAGTTTTATATAGATAGATGGGGAGGAAGGCACTGGTTTTATGTAGATAGGTGGGGAGGATGACACTGGTTTTATGTACTTAGTTGGGGCGGACGGCACAGGTTTTATGTAGTTAGAAGGGTAGGATGGCACTGGTTTTATGTAGACGGGTGGGTAGGATAGCACTGGTTTTATTTAGAGAGATGGGGAGGATGACACTGGTTTCATGTAGAGAGATTGAGAACACGGCACTGGTTTTACGTAGATAGATGGGTAGGACGGCACTGGATTCATGTAGAGAGATGGAGAGTACGGCACTGGTATTATGTATATAGATGGGTAGGACGGCCATGGTCTTATGTAGATAGATGAGGAAAAGGGCACTGGTTTTATGTAGAGAGATGGAGAGGATGGCACTTGTATTATGTAGTTAGACGGGGAGGATGGCGCTGGTTTTATCTAGTTCTTTGGGTACGACGGCACTGGTTTTATCTAGATAGATGGGGAGGACGACACTGGTTTTATGCAGACAGATGGGGAGGACGGTACTGCTTTTATGAGAGAGATGGAGAGTACGGCACTGGTATTATGCATATAGATGTGTAGGGTGGCACTGGTTTTATGTAGAGAGATGCAGAGGACAGGACTGGTTTTATGTGGATACATGGGGAGGATGGCACTGGTTTTATGTAGATAGATGTGTGGACGGCACTGGTTTTATGTAGAGAGATAGAGAGGACGGCTCTGGTTTTATATAGAGAGATGGGGTGGATGGCACTGGTTTTATGTAGATAGATGGGTAGGAAGGCACTGGTTTTATGTGGAGAGATGGGGAGGACTACACTGCTTTTATGCAGACAGATGAGGAGGACGGCATTTTTTTTATGTAGATAGATGGGGAGGACAGCACTGGTTTTATGTAGTTAGATGGGTAGGAGGGCACTGGTTTTATGTAGAGAGATGTGGAGGACGGCACTGGATTCATGTAGAGAGATGGAGAGAACGGGCACTGGTTTTATCTAGATTGATGGGGAGGACGACACTGGTTTTATGCAGACAGATGGGGAGGACGACACTGGTTTTATGCAGACAGATGGGGAGGACGGTACTGGTTTTATGAGAGAGATGGAGAGTATGGGACTGGTTTTATTTAGATAGATGGGGAGGACGGCACTGGTTTTATGTAGATATATGGGGAGGATGACACTGGTTTTATGTACTTAGTTGGGGCGGACGGCACAGGTTTCATGTAGTTAGAAGGGTAGGATGGCACTGGTTTTATGTAGACGGGTGGGTAAGGATAGCACTGGTTTTATTTAGAGAGATGGGGAGGATGACACTGGTTTTATGTAGAGAGATTGAGAACACGGCACTGGTTTTACGTAGATAGATGGGTAGGACGGCACTGGATTCATGTAGAGAGATGGAGAGTACGGCACTGGTATTATGTATATAGATGGGGTAGGACGGCCATGGTCTTATGTAGATAGATGAGGAAAAGGGCACTGGTTTTATGTAGAGAGATGGAGAGGATGGCACTGGTATTATGTAGTTAGACGGGGAGGATGGCGCTGGTTTTATCTAGTTCTTTGGGTACGACGGCACTGGTTTTATCTAGATAGATGGGGAGGACGACACTGGTTTTATGCAGACAGATGGGGAGGACGGTACTGCTTTTATGAGAGAGATGGAGAGTACGGCACTGGTATTATGCATATAGATGTGTAGGGTGGCACTGGTTTTATGTAGATAGATGGGTGGGGACGGCACTGGTTTTATGTAGTTAGATGGGTAGGAGGGCACTGGTTTTATTTAGAGAGATGGGGTGGATGGCACTGGTTTTATGTTGATGGATCAGTAGGACGGCACTGTTTTTATGTAGACAGATGAGTAGGATTGCACTGGTTTTATGTAGAGAGATGTGGAGGACGGCACTGGATTCATGTAGAGAGATGGAGAGAACGGGCACTGGTTTTATGTAGATAGCTGGGGAGGACGACACTGGTTTTATCTAGTTCGTTGGGTACAACGGCACTGGTTTTATCTAGATTGATGGGGAGGACGACACTGGTTTTATGCAAATAGACGGGGGAGGACGGTACTGGTTTTATGAGAGAGATGGAGAGTACGGCACTGGTATTATGTATATAGATGGGTATGGTGGCACTGGTTTTATGTAGAGAGATGCAGAGGACAGGACTGGTTTTATGTGGATACATGGGGAGGATGGCACTGATTTTATGTAGATAGATGTGTGGGACGACACTGGTTTTATGTAGAGAGATAGAGAGGACGGCTCTGGTTTTATATAGAGAGATGGGGTGGATGGCACTGGTTTTAAGTAGATAGATGAGTAGGATAAAACTGATTTTATGTAGATAGATGGGGGTGGACGACACTGGTTTTATGTAGATAGATGGGGTAGGAAGGCACTGGTTTTATGTAGAGAGATGGGGAGGACTACACTGCTTTTATGCAGACAGATGAGGAGGACGGCATTTTTTTTATGTAGATAGATGGGGAGGACAGCACTGGTTTTATGTAGTTAGATGGGTAGGAGGGCACTGGTTTTATGTAGAGAGATGTGGAGGACGGCACTGGATTCACGTAGAGAGATGGAGAGAACGGGCACTGGTTTTATCTAGATTGATGGGGAAGACGACACTGGTTTTATGCAGACAGATGGGGAGGACGACACTGGTTTTATGCAGACAGATGGGGAGGACGGTACTGGTTTTATGAGAGAGATGGAGATTATGGGACTGGTTTTATTTAGATAGATGGAGAGGACGGCACTGGTTTTATGTAGATATATGGGGAGGATGGCACTGGTTTTATGTAGATAGATGAGTAGGATGGCACTGATTTTATGTAGATAGATGGGGAGGACGGCACTGGTTTTATGTAGTTAGATGGGGAGGACAGCACTGGTATTATGTAGAGAGATGGAAAGGATGGCACTAGTTTTATATAGATAGATGGGGAGGACGGCACTGGTTTTATGTAGATAGGTGGGGAGGACGGCACTAGTTTCATGTAGTTTGATGGGGAGTACAGCACTGGTATTATGTAGAGAGATGGAAAGCGTGGCACTAGTTTTATATAGATAGATGGGGAGGAAGGCACTGGTTTTATGTAGATAGGTGGGGAGGATGACACTGGTTTTATGTACTTAGTTGGGGCGGACGGCACAGGTTTTATGTAGTTAGAAGGGTAGGATGGCACTGGTTTTATGTAGACGGGTGGGTAGGATAGCACTGGTTTTATTTAGAGAGATGGGGAGGATGACACTGGTTTTATGTAGAGAGATTGAGAACACGGCACTGGTTTTACGTAGATAGATGGGTAGGACGGCACTGGATTCATGTAGAGAGATGGAGAGTACGGCACTGGTATTATGTATATAGATGGGTAGGACTGCCATGGTCTTATGTAGATAGATGAGGAAAAGGGCACTGGTTTTATGTAGAGAGATGGAGAGGATGGCACTGGTATTATGTAGTTAGACGGGGAGGATGGCGCTGGTTTTATCTAGTTCTTTGGGTACGACGGCACTGGTTTTATCTAGATAGATGGGGAGGACGACACTGGTTTTATGCAGACAGATGGGGAGGACGGTACTGCTTTTATGAGAGAGATGGAGAGTACGGCACTGGCATTATGCATATAGATGTGTAGGGTGGCACTGGTTTTATGTAGATAGATGGGTGGGACGGCACTGGTTTTAAGTAGTTAGATGGGTAGGAGGGCACTGGTTTTATTTAGAGAGATGGGGTGGATGGCACTGGTTTTATATAGATAGATGGGTAGGACGGCACTGGTTTTATGTAGATAGATGGGTAGGACGGCACTGGTTTTATGTAGAGAGATAGAGAGGACGGCTCTGGTTTTATATAGAGAGATGGGGTGGATGGCACTGGTTTTATGTAGATAGATGAGTAGGATTGCACTGATTATATGTAGATAGATGGGGTGGACGACACTGGTTTTATGTAGATAGATGGGTAGGAAGGCACTGGTTTTATGTAGAGAGTTGGGGAGGACTACACTGCTTTTATGCAGACAGATGAGGAGGACGGCATTTTTTTCATGTAGATAGATGGGGAGGACAGCACTGGTTTTATGCAGTTAGATGGGTAGGGAAGGCACTGGTTTTATGTAGAGAGATGTGGAGGACGGCACTGGAATCATGTAGAGAGATGGAGAGAACGGGCACTGGTTTTATCTAGATTGATGGGGAGGACGACACTGGTTTTATGCAGACAGATGGGGAGGACGACACTGGTTTTATGCAGACAGATGGGGAGGACGGTACTGGTTTTATGAGAGAGATGGAGAGTATGGGACTGGTTTTATTTAGATAGATGGAGAGGACGGCACTGGTTTTATGTAGATATATGGGGAGGATGGCACTGGTTTTATGTAGATAGATGAGTAGGGATGGCACTGATTTTATGTAGATAGATGGGGAGGACGGCACTGGTTTTATGTAGTTAGATGGGGAGGACAGCACTGGTATTATGTAGAGAGATGGAAAGGATGTCACTAGTTTTATATAGATAGATGGGGAGGACGGCACTGGTTTTATGTAGATAGGTGGGGAGGATGACACTGGTTTTATGTACTTAGTTGGGGCTGACGGCACAGGTTTTATGTAGTTAGATGGGTAGGATGGCACTGGTTTTATGTAGACGGGTGGGTAGGACGGCACTGGTTTTATTTAGAGAGATGGGGAGGATGGCACTGGTTTTATGGAGAGAGATTGAGAATACTGCACTGGTTTTACGTAGATAGATGGGTAGGACGGCACTGGATTCATGTAGAGAGATGGAGAGTACGGCACTGGTATTATGTATATAGATGGGTAGGACGGCCATGGTCTTATGTAGATAGATGAGGAAAAGGGCACTGGTTTTATGTAGAGAGATGGAGAGGATGGCACTGGTATTATGTAGTTAGACGGGGAGGATGGCGCTGGTTTTATCTAGTTCTTTGGGTACGACGGCACTGGTTTTATCTAGATGGATGGGGAGGACGACACTGGTTTTATGCAGACAGATGGGGAGGACGGTACTGGTTTTATGAGAGAGATGGAGAGTACGGCACTGGTATTATGCATATAGATGTGTAGGGTGGCACTGGTTTTATGTAGATAGATGGGTGGGACGGCACTGGTTTTATGTAGATAGATGGGTAGGACGGCACTGGTTTTATGTAGATAGATGAGGAGGACGGCACTGGTTTTATGTAGTTAGATGGGTAGGAGGGCACTGGTTTTATTTAGAGAGATGGGGTGGATGGCACTGGTTTTATGTGATGGATCAGTAGGACGGCACTGTTTTATGTGGATAGATGAGTAGGATTGCACTGGTTTTACGTAGATAGATGGGTAGGACGGCACTGGATTCATGTAGAGAGATGGAGAGTACGGCACTGGTATTATGTATATAGATGGGTAGGACGGCCATGGTCTTATGTAGATAGATGAGGAAAAGGGCACTGGTTTTATGTAGAGAGATGGAGAGGATGGCACTGGTATTATGTAGTTAGACGGGGAGGATGGCGCTGGTTTTATCTAGTTCTTTGGGTACGACGGCACTGGTTTTATCTGGATGGATGGGGGAGGACGACACTGGTTTTATGCAGACAGATGGGGAGGACGGTACTGGTTTTATGAGAGAGATGGAGAGTACGGCACTGGTATTATGCATATAGATGTGTAGGGTGGCACTGGTTTTATGTAGATAGATGGGTGGGACGGCACTGGTTTTATGTAGATAGATGGGTAGGACGGCACTGGTTTTATGTAGATAGATGAGGAGGACGGCACTGGTTTTATGTAGTTAGATGGGTAGGAGGGCACTGGTTTTATTTAGAGAGATGGGGTGGATGGCACTGGTTTTATGTTGATGGATCAGTAGGACGGCACTGTTTTTATGTGGATAGATGAGTAGGATTGCACTGGTTTTATGTAGAGAGATGTGGAGGACGGCACTGGATTCATGTAGAGAGATGGAGAGAACGGGCACTGGTTTTATGTAGATAGATGGGGAGGACGACACTGGTTTTATGTTGATGGATCAG
>NW_027275933.1:0-47783 GCF_030028105.1 Mobula birostris
ACAGCAATATAAGGGATGCTATGGGAGGTGCGCGAATACACAGTGATATAGGGGACGTTATGAGATGTGCATGAAAACACGGCAATATAGGGGAAGGTATAAGAACTGCGCAAAAATACAGCGATATAGGAGAATTTATGAGAGGTGCGTGAAAACATAACGATACAAGGGAAGGTATGAGAGGTGCACGAAAACACAGCGATATTGGGGAAGGTATGGGAGGTGCGAGAAAACAGGACGATATAGGGGAAGTTATGAGAGGTGCGCGAAAGCACAGCGATATCGGGGAAGACATGAGAGCTGCGCAGAAACAGGGCAATATAGTGGAACCTGTGGGATGTGCGCGAAACCACGGCGATACAGGGGAATGTATCAGAGGTGCCAGAAAACACAGCGATATAGGGGACGCTATGGGACATGCGCAAAAAAACAGTGATATAGGGGAAGGTATGAGGTGTGCGAGAACACGACGATATAGGGAAAATTGTAAGAGGTGCACGAAAACATGGCAATACAGGAGAATGTATCAGAGGTGCAAGAAAAGACAGCGATATAGGGGAAGTAATGATAGGAGCGAAAACATAGTGATATAGGTGAAGACATGCGAGGTGCGTGAAAACACGGCGATATACGGTAAGCTATGAGAGGTGAGCAATAACACAGCGATCAAGGTGAAGCTAAGGGATGTGCACGAAAACAGCGATGTAGGCGAAGCTATGGGAGGTGCGCGAAAGCACAGCGATATAGGGGAAGGTATGAGAGGTGCGTGAAAACAGCAATGTAGGCAAAGCTATAGGAGGTGCGCGAAAACAGGGCGATATACGGGAATGCATGAGAGGTGTGCGAAGGCACAGTGATATAAGGGATGGTATGGGAGTTGCGCAAATACCCAGCGATATAGGGGACATTATGAGATGTGCATGAAAACACATCAATATAGGGGAAGGTATGAGATGTGTGCAAAAATACATCGATATAGGGGAAGGTATGAGAGGTGCGCGAAAACAGCGATGTAGACGAAGCTATGGGAGGTGCGCGAAAGCATAGCGATTTTGGGGAAGGTATGAGATGTGCATGAACACACGGCGATAGTCGGGAAGCAATGAGAGGCTTGCGAAAACACAGCGATGTAGGGGAAGGTATGAGAGCTGCGTGAAAACACAGTGATATAGGGGAAGGTATGAGAGGTGTGCGAAGGCACAGTAATATAGAGGATGCTATGGGAGGTGCGTGAAAACACAGTGATATAGGGGAAGACATGAGAGGTGCGCGAAAACACAGTGATATAGGGAACGCTATTGGACATGCGCGAAAACACAGTGATATAGGGGAAGATATGAGAGGTGTGCGAGAACAGGGCGATATAGGTGAAATTATGAGAGGTGCGCGAAAACACGTTGATACAGGGAACTATATCAGAAGTGCGAGAACACAGAGCGATGTAGGGGAAGTAATGAGAGGAGCAGAAACGCAGCGATATAGGTGAAGACATGAGAGGTGCGTGAAAACACGGCGATATAGGGGAAGCTATGAGAGGTAAGCAATAACACAGCGATAAAGGTGAAGTTATGGGATGTGCGCAAAAACAGGGCGATATAGGGGAATGTATGAGAGGTGCGCGAAAACACAGTGATATAGGGTAAGGTATGAGAGGTCTGCGAGAACACGGCGATATAGGGGAAATTATGAGAGGTGTGCGAATACGCGGCGATACGGGAGAATGTATCAGATGTGCGAGAAAATACAGCGATATAGGGGAAGCATTGAGAGGAGCGAAAACATAGCGATCTAGGTGAAGACATGAGAGGTGCGTGAAAACACGGCGATATAGGGGAAGCTAGGAGAGGTGAGCAAAAACACGGCGATACAGGGGAAGCTATGAGAGGTGAGCAATAACACAGCGGATAGAGGTGAATCTATGGGATGTGCGCGAAAAGACAGCGATATAGGGGAAGCTATGAGAGGTGCGCAAGGCACAGCGATATAGGGGATGCTATTGAGGTGCGTGAATACACAGCGATATAGGGGACGTGATGTGATGTGCATGAAAACGCAGCGATATTAGGGAAGTATCAGAGGTGCACAAAAACACAGCGATATAGGAGAAGTTTGAAGAGATGTGCAAAAACACAGCGATATAGGAGAAGTTATGAGAGGTGTGCGAAAAACACAGCAATATAGGGGAAGATATGAAGGTGCATGAAAACACAGAGATATATTCGGAAGGAATGGGAGATGCACGAATACACAGCGATATAGGGGACGTTATGAGATGTGCATGAAAACACAGCCATATAGGGAAGGTATGAGAGGTGCACGAAAACGCAGTGATATAAGGGAAGGTATGAGAAGTGCGCGAGAACACGGTGATATAGGGGAAATAATGAGAGGTGTACGAAGGCACAGCAATACGGGAGAATGTATCAATTGTGCGAGAAAACACAGTGATATAGGGGAAGTATTGAGAGGAGCGAAAACATAGCGATCTAGGTGAAGACATGAGAGGTGTGCAAAAACTCGGCGATTCAGGGGAAGTTATGAGAGGTGAGCAATAACACAGCGATAAAGCTGAATCTATGGGATGTGCGCGAAAAGACAGCGATATAGGGGATGCTATGGAGGTGCGCGAATACACAGCGATATAGGGGACGTGATGAGATGTGCATGAAAACTCAGCGATATTAGAGAAGGTATTAGAGGTGCACAAAAACTCAGTGATATAGGAGAGTTATGAGAGGTGTGTGAAAACACAGCGATATAGGGGAAGGTATGAAGGTGCACGAAACACAGCGATATAGGGGAAGGAATCGGAGGTGCGCGAAAAACTGTGCGATATAGGGGAAGGTATGAGAGGTGGCGCGAAGGCACAGCGATATAGGGGATGCTATGGGAGGTGCGCGAATACACAGCGATATAGGGGACGTTATGAGATGTGCATAAAAACACGGCAATATAGGGGAAGTTTATGAGAGGTACGCAAAAATACAGCAATACAGGAGAAGTTATGAGAGATACACGAAAACACAGCGATATAGGGGAAGGTATGGGGGGGTGCTCGAAAACAGGGCGATATAGGGAAAGGTATGAGAGGTGTGCAAAGGCACAGCAATATAGGGGATGGTATGGAGGTGCACGAAAAACACAGTGATATAGGGAAGACATGAGAGGTGCGTGAAAACACAGCGATATAGGGGACGCTATTGCACGTGCGCGAAAACACAGTGATATAGTGGAAGATATGAGAGGTGTGCGAGAACACGGCGATATAGGTGAAATTATGAGAGTTGAGCGAAAACACGTTGATACAGGGAACAGTATCAGAAGTGCGAGAACACAGAGCGTTATAGGGGAAGTAATGAGAGGAGCGGAAACACAGCGATATAGGTGAAGACATGAGAGGTGCACGAAAACATGGCGATATAGGGGAAGCTATGAGAGGTAAGCAATAACACAGCGATAATGTTGAAGTTATGGATGTGCGCGAAACAGGGCGATATAGGGGAAGGTATGAGAGGTGCGCAAAAACACAGCGATATATGCGAAGCCATGGGAGGTGCGCGGGAAAACAGGGCAATATAGGGGAAGGTATGAGCGGTGTGCGAAGGCACAGCGATATAGGGGATGCTATGGGAGGTGCGTGAATACACAGAGTTATAGGAGACGTTATGAGATGTGCATGAAAACACGGCGATATTGGGGAAGCCATGAGAGGTGTGCGAAAATACAGCGATATAGGGGACGGTATGGGAGGTGTGCGAAAACAGGGCGATATATGGGAATACATGAGAGGTGCACGAAGGCCACAGTGATATAGGGGATAGTATGGGAGGTGCGCAAATACAGAGGTATATAGGGGATGTTATGAGATGTGCATGAAAACACATCAATATAGGGAAAGGTATGAGATGTGCACAAAAGTACATCGATATAGGGGAAGGTATGAGAGGTGCGCGAAAACAGTGATGTAGGCGAAGCTATGGAGGTGCGCGCAAGCACAGCGATATAGGGGAAGGTATGAGATGTGCATGAATTCACGGCGATAGTCGGGAAGCCATGAAAGGTGTGCAAAAACACAGTGCTATAGGGGAAGGTATGAGAGCTACGTGAAAACACAGTGATATAGGTGAAGGTATGAGAGGAGCGCGTAAACAGGGCGATAGAGGGAAGGTTATGAGAGGTGCGTGAAAACACGGTGATACTGGGGAAGGTATGAGAGGTGTGCAAAAACACAGCGGTATACGGGAATGCATGAGAGGTGCACGAAAACAGCGATATAGGTGAAGGAATGGGAGGTGCGCGAAAACAGGGCGATATTTGAGAAGGTATGAGAGGTGCGCGAAAGCACAGTGATATAAGGGAAGCTATGGGAGGTGCGCGAATATACAGCGATATAGAGGACGTTATGAGATCTGCATGACAACACGGCGATATAGGGGAAGCTATGAGAGGTGAGCAATAACACAGCGATAAAGGTGAATCTATGGGATGTGCGCAAAAAGACAGCGATATAGAGGAAGTTATGAGAGGTCCGCAAGGCACAGCGATATAGGGGGAGGTATGAGAGGTGCACGAAAACACAGCGATATAGGGGACGTGATGAGATGTGCATGAAAATGCAGTAATATTAGGGAAGGTATGAGAGGTGCACAAAAACACAGCGATATAGGAGAAGTTATGAGAGGTGTGTGAAAACACAGCGATATAGGGGGAGGTATGAGAGGTGCATGAAAACACAGCGATATAGGGGACGGTATGAAAGGTGCGCGATAACAGGGCGATATAGGGGAAGGTATGAGAGGTGCGCGAAGGCACAGCAATATAAGGAATGCTATGGGATGTGCGCGAATACACAGCGATATAGGGGACGTTATGAGATGTGCATGAAGACACGGCAATATAGGGGAAGGTATAAGAACTGCGCAAAAATACAGTGATATAGGAGAAGTTCTGAGAGGTGCGTGAAAACACAGCGATATAAGGGAAGGTATGAGAGGTGCACGAAAACACAGCGATATTGGGGAAGGTATGGGAGGTGCGCGAAAACAGGGCGATATAGGGGAAGTTATGAGAGGTGTGCGAAGGCACAGCGATATAGGGGATGCTATGAGAGGTGCGCGAAACCACCGTGATATAGGGGAAGACATGAGAGGTGCGCAAAAACAGGGCAATATAGTGGTACCTATTGGATATGCGCGAATCCACGGCGATACAGGGGAATGTATCAGAGGTGCGAGAAAACACAGCGATATAGGGGACGCTATGGGATGTGCAAAAAAACAGTGATATAGGGGAAGGTATGAGAGGTGTGCGAGAACACGGCGATATAGGGGAAATTGTAAGAGGTGCACGAAAACATGGCAATACAGGAGAATGCATCAGAGGTGCGAGAAAACACAGCGATATAGGGGAATTAATGATAGGAGCGAAAACATAGCGATATAGGTGAAGACGTGCGAGGTGCGCGAAAACATGGCGATATAGGGTAAGCTATGAGAGGTGAGCAATAACACAGCGATCAAGGGGAAGCTATGGGAGGTGCGCCAAAACACAGCGATATAGGGGACGGTATGAGATGTGCATAAAAACATGGCGATATAGGGGGAGGTATGAGAGGTGCGCGTAAATACGGCGATATAGGGGAAAGTATGAGAGGTGTGCGAAAACTTGGCGTTACAGGGGAATGCATCAGAGGTGCCAGAAAACACAGCTAATTAGTGGAATACATGAGAGGTGCGCAAAAACAGGGCAATATAGGGGAAATTATGACAGGTGTGCGAAAACACGGCGATACGGGAGAATGTATCAGATGTGCGAGAAAACACAGCGGTATAGGGGAAGTATTGAGAGGATCGAATACATAGCGATCTAGGTGAAGACATGAGAGGTGCGCGAAAACATGGCGATATAGGGGAAGCTATGAGGGGTGAGCAATAACACAGCGATCAAGGGGAAGCTATGGGAGGTGCGCCAAAACACAGCGATATAGGGGACGGTATGAGATGTGCATGAATACACGGCGATATTGTGGAAGGAATGAGAGGTTCTCGAAGGCACAGCGATATAGGGGATGCTATGGGAGGTGCGTGAATACACAGCGATATAGGAGACGGTATGAGATGTGCATAAAAACATGGCGATATAGGGGGAGGTATGAGAGGTGCGCGTAAATACGGCGATATAGGGGAAAGTATGAGAGGTGTGCGAAAACTTGGTGTTACAGGGGAATGCATCAGAGGTGCCAGAAAACACAGCTAATTAGTGGAATACATGAGAGGTGCGCAAAAACAGGGCAATATAGGGGAAATTATGACAGGTGTGCGAAAACACGGCGATACGGGAGAATGTATCAGATGTGCGAGAAAACACAGCGGTATAGGGGAAGTATTGAGAGGATCGAATACATAGCGATCTAGGTGAAGACATGAGAGGTGCGCGAAAACATGGCGATATAGGGGAAGCTGTGAGAGGTGACCAAAAACACGGCGATACAGGGGAAGCTATGAGAGGTGAGCAATAACACAGCGATAAAGGTGAATCTATGGGATGTGCGCGAAAAGACAGCGATATAGGGGAAGCTATGAGAGGTGAGCAATAACACAGCGATAAAGGTGAATCTATGGGATGTGCGCGAAAAGACAGCGATATAGGGGAAGCTATGAGAGGTGCTCAAGGCACAGCGATATAGGGGATGCTATGGGAGGTGCGTGAATACACAGCGATATAGTGGACGTGATGAGATGTGCATGAAAACGCAGTGATATTTGGGAAGGTATGAGAGGTGCACAAAAACACAGCGATATAGGAGAAGTTATGAGAGGTGTGCGAAAACACAGCGATATAGGAGAAGGTATGAAAGGAGCACGAAAACGCAGTGATATAAGGGAAGGTATAGGAGATGCGCGAAACAGGGCTATATAGGGGAACGTATGAGAGGTGCACGAAGGCACAGCGATACAGGGGAAGACATGAGAGGTGCGCGAAAACAGGGCAATATAGCGGAAGGTATGGGATGTGCATAAAAACAGGGCGATATAGGGGAAGGTATCAGAGGTGCGTGAAAACACAGCGATATAAGGGGAGGTATGAGAGGTACACGAAAACACAGCAATATAGGGGAAGGTATGGGAGGTGCTCGAAAACAGGGCGATATAGGGAAAGGCATGAGACGTGTGCGAAACACAGCAATATATGGGATGGTATGGGAGATGCACGAAAACACAGTGATATAGGGGAAGACATGAGAGGTGCGTGAAAACAGAGTGATATAGGGGACGCTATTGGACGTGCACGAAAACACAGTGATATGGGGAAGATATGAGAGGTGTGCGAGAGCACGGCGATATAGGTGAAATTATGAGGTGTGCGCGAAAACACGTTGATACAGGGAACTGTATCAGAAGTGCAAGAACACAGAGCGATATGGGGGAAGTAATGAGAGGAGCGGAAACACAGCGATATAGGTGAAGAAATGAGAGGTGCGCGAAACCACGGTGATATAGGGAAAGGCATGAGAGGTAAGCAATAACACAGCGATGTAGGCGAAGCCATGGGAGGTGCACGGGAAACAGGGCAATATAGGAGAATGTATGAGCGATGCGCGAAGGCACAGCGATATAGGGGATGCTAAGGGAGGTGCGTGAATACACAGGGATATAGGGGAAGGTATGAGATGTGCATGAAAACACGGCTATATTGGGGAAGCCATGAGAGGTGTGCGAAAATACAGCGATATAGGGGACGGTATGGGAGGTGTGCGAAAACAGGGCGACATAGCGGAAGGAATGAGAGGTGTGTGAAAGCACAGTGATATGGAGAATGTATGAGAGGTGCACAAAAACACAGCGATATAGGGGAAGGTATGGGAGGTGCGCGAAAACAGGGCAATATTGGGGAAGGTATGAGAGGTGCACGAAAATATAGCAATACAGGGGAATGCATCAGAGGTACGAGAAAACACAGTGATATAGGGGAAGTTATGAGAGCAGTGAAAACACAGCGATATAGGGGAAGACATGAGATGTGCGCGAAAACACGGCGATATAGTGGAAGGTATGAGAGGTGAGCAAAAATACAGCGATAAAGTTGAAGCTATATCAGGGTGCGAAAAGACAGCGATATAGGTGAAGGCATGAGAGGTGCGCGAAAACACAGCGATGTAGCGGAAGCTATGGGAGGTGCGCGAAATACAGCGATACAGGGGAATGTATGAAATATGCATGAAACACGGCGATATCGGGGATGCCATGAGAGATGCGCAAAAACACAGCTATATAGGGAAAAGTATGAGAGGTGCGTAAAAACACGGCGATCCAGGGGAAGTTATGAGAGGTGCAAGAAAACACAGCGATATAGGGGACGTTATGAGAGGAGCGAAAACAGAGCGACATAGGGGAAGGTATGAGAGGTGCGCTAAAAGACAGCGATATAGGGGAAGGTATGAGAGGTGCACGAAAACACAGCGATATCGGGGAAGGTATGGGAGCTGCGCGAAAACAGGGCAATATAGGGGAAGGTGTGAGAGGTGCACTAAAACACAGCGATACAGGGGAAGGAATGGGAGGTGTGCGAAAACAGGGCGATATAGGGAAGGTATGAGAGGTGCGCGAAAACACAGCGATATAGGGGACGCTATGGGACGTGCGCGAAAACACAATGATATAGGGGAAGGTATGAGAGGTGTACGAGAATACAGCGATGTAGGGGAAATTATGAGAGGTGCGTGACAACACGGCGATACAGGGGAATGTATCAGAGGTGTGAGAAAACACAGCGATATAATGGAAGTAATGACAGGAGCGAAAACATAGCGATATAGGTGAAGACATGAGAGGTGCGTGAAAACACAGTGATATAGGGGAAGCTATGAGAGGTGAGCAAAAACACAGCGATAAAGATGAAGCTATGGGATGTGCGCAAAAAGACAGCGATATAGGGGAATGTATGAGAGGTGCGCGAAAACGCAGCGACGTGTGCGTAGCTATGGGAGGTGCGCGAAAGCACAGCGATATAAGGGACGGTATGAGATGTGCATGAATACACGGCAATATTGGGGAAGCCATGAGAGATGCGCGAAAACACAGCAATATAGGGGAAGGTATGAGAGGTGCACGAAAACACAACGATAAAAGGGAAGGTATGGGAGGTGCGCGAAAACAGGACGATATAGGGGAAGGTATGAGATGTGCGCGAAGGCACAGCGATATAGGAGATTCTATGGGAGGTGCGCGAATACACAGCAATATGGGGGACGTTATGAGATGTGATTGAAAACACGGCGATATAGGGGAAGGTATGAGAGGTGCGCAAAACTACAGCGATATAGAAGAAGGTATGGGAGGTGCGCAAAAACACAGTGATATAGAGGAAGACATGAGAGTGCTCGAAAACAGGGCTATAAGTGGAAGCTATGGGATATGCGCGAAAACATGGCGATACGGGGAAAGGTATGAGAGGTGCCCGAAAACACAGCTATACAGGGGATGCTATGGGACGTGCGCGAAAACACAGTGATATAGTGGAAGGTATGAGAGGTGTGCAAGAACATGGCTATATAGGGGAAATTATGAGAGGTCCGTGAAAACACGGCGATATATGAGAAGTTATGAGAGGTGAGTGAAAACACAGCGATATAGGGGAAGGTGTGAAGGTATGAGAGGTGCACGAAACCACAGCGATACAGGGGAAGGTATGAGATGTGTGCGAGAACACGGCGATATCGGGGAAATTATGAGAGGTGTGCGAAAACACGGCGATACGGGCGAATGTATCAGAGGTGTGAGAAAATACAGTGATATAGGGGAAGTATTGAGAGGAGCGAAAACATAGCGATCTAGGTGAAGACATGAGAGGTGCGCAAAAACACGGCGATATGGGGGAAGCTATAAGATGTGAGCAAAAACACAGCGATACAGGGGAAGCTATGAGAGGTGAGCAATAACACAGCGATAAAGGCGAATCTATGGGATGTGCGCGAAAAGACAGCGATATAGGGGAAGGTATGGAAGGTGCTCGAAAGCAGGGCAATATAGGGGAAGTTATGAGAGGTGCGTAAAAACCCAGCGATATAGGGGACATTATGAGATGTGCATGAATACACGGCGATAATCGGGAAGCCATGAGAGGTGTGCAAAAACACAGCGATATAGGAGAAGTTATGAGAGGTGTGTGAAAACACAGCGATATAGGGGGAGGTATGAGAGGTGCATGAAAACACAGCGATATAGGGGAAGGTATGATAGGTGCGCGAAAACAGGGCGATAGAGGGGAGGTTATGAGAGGTGCGTGAAAACACGGTGATATAGGGGAAGATATGAGAGGTGTGCAAAAACACAGCGGTATACGGAAATGCATGAGAGGTGCACGAAAACAGCGATATGGGTGAAGGAATGGGAGGTGTGCGAAAACGGGGCGATATTTGGGAAGGTATGAGAGGTGCGTGAAAGCACAGTGACATAAGGGAAGCTATGGGAGGTGCGCGAATATACAGCGATATAGAGGACGTTATGAGATGTGCATGACAACACAGCGATAAAGGTGAATCTATGGGATGTGCGCGAAATGACAGCGATATAGGGGAAGGTATGAGAGGTCCGCAAGCACAGTGATATAGGGGGAGGTATGAGAGGTGCACGAAAACACAGCGATATAGGGGACGTGATGAGATGTGCATGAAAACGCAGTGATATTAGGGAAGGTATGAGAGGTGCACAAAAACACAGCGATATAGGAGAAGTTATGAGAGGTGTGTGAAAACACAGCGATATAGGGGGAGGTATGAGAGGTGCATGAAAACACAGCGATATAGGGGAAGGTATGATAGGTGCGCGAAAACAGGGCGATATAGGGGAATGTATGAGAGGTGCGCGAAGGCACAGCAATATAAGAGATGCTATGGGATGTGCGCGAATACACAGCGATATAGGGGACGTTATGAGATGTGCATGAAAACACGACAATATAGGGGAAGGTATAAAAGCTGCGCAAAAATACAGTGATATAGGAGAAGTTATGAGAGGTGCGTGAAAACACAGCGATATAAGGGAAGGTATGAGAGGTGCACTAAAACATAGCGATATTGGGGAAGGTATGCAAGGTGCGCGAAAACAGGGCGATATAGGGGAAGTTATGAGAGGTGTGCGAAGGCACAGCGATACAGGGGATGCTATGAGAGGTGCGCTAAAACACCGTGATATAGGGGAAGACATGAGAGGTGCGCAAAAACAGGGCAATATAGTGGAACCTATGGGATGTGCGCGAAACCACGGCGATACAGGGGAATGTATCAGAGGTGCGAGAAAACACAGCTATATAGGGGACGCTATGGGACATGCGCAAAAAAACAATGATATGGGGAAGGTTTGAGAGGTGTGCGAGACATGGCGATATAGGGGAAATTGTAAGAGGTGCACGAAAACATGGCAATACAGGAGAATGCATCAGAGGTGCGAGAAAACACAGCGATATAGGGGAATTAATGATACGAGCGAAATCATAGCGATATAGGTGAAGACATGCGAGGTGCGCGAAAACACGGCGATATAGGGTAAGCTATGAGAGGTGAGCAATAACACGGCGATCAAGGTGAAGCTATGGGATGTGCGCGAAAACAGCGATGTAGGTAAATCTATGGGAGGTGCGCCAAAACACAGCGATATAGGGGACGGTATGAGATGTGCATGAATACACGGCGATATTGGGGAAGCCATGAGAGGTGCCTGAAAACACAGCGATATAGGGGAAGGTATGAGAGGTTCAAGAAGGCACAGCGATATAGGGAATGCTATGGGAAGTGCGCGAAAACACAGCGATATAGGAGACGGTATGAGATGTGCATAAAAACATGGCGATATAGGGGGAGGTATGAGAGGTGCGCGTAAATACGGCGATATAGGGGAAAGTATGAGAGGTGTGCGAAAACTTGGCATTACAGGGGAATGCATCAGAGGTGCCAGAAAACACAGCTAATTAGTGGAATACATGAGAGGTGCGCGAAAACAGGGCAATATAGGGAAAATTATGACAGGTGTGCGAAAACACGGCGATACGGGAGAATGTATCAGATGTGCGAGAAAACACAGCGATACAGGGGAAGTATTGAGAGGATCGAATGCATAGCGACCTAGGTGAAGATACGAGCGCTGCGCGAAAAGACAACGATATAGGGGAAGCTATGAGAGGTGCACAAGGCACAGCGATATAGGGGATGCTATGGGAGGTGCGTGAATACACAGCGATATAGGGGACGTTATGAGATGTGCATGAAAACGCAGTGATATTAGGGAAGGTATGAGAGGTGCACAAAAACACAGCGATATAGGAGAAGTTATGAGAGGTGTGCGAAAACACAGCGATATAGATGAAGGTATGAAAGGTGCACGAAAACGCAGTGATATAAGGGAAGGTACAGGAGATGCGCGAAAACAGGGCGATATAGGGGAACGTATGACAGGTGCACGAAGGCACAGCGATATAGGGGAAGACATGAGAGGTGCGGAAAAACAGGGCAATATAGTGGAACCTGTGGGATGTGCACGAAACCACGGCGATACAGGGGAATGTATCAGAGGTGCCAGAAAACACAGCGATATAGGGGACGCTATGGGACATGCGCAAAAAAACAGTGATATAGGGGAAGGTATGAGAGGTGTGCGAGAACACGACGATATAGGGGAAATTGTAAGAGGTGCGCGAAAACATGGCAGTACAGGAGAATGTATCAGAGGTGCAAGAAAACACAGCGATATAGGGGAAGTAATGATAGGAGCGAAAACATAGCGATATAGCTGAAAACATGCGAGGTGCGTGAAAACACGGCGATATAGGGTAAGCTATGAGAGGTGAGCAATAACACAGCGATCAAGGTGAAGCTAAGGGATGTGCACGAAAACAGCGATGTAGGCGAAGCTATGGGAGGTGCGCGAAAGCACAGCGATATAGGGGAATGTATGAGATGTGCGCAAAAATACATCGATATGGGGAAGGTATGAGAGCTGCGTGAAAACACAGTGATATAGGGGAAGGTATGAGAGGTGTGCAAAAACACAGCGGTATACGGAAATGCATGAGAGGTGCACGAAAACAGCGATATAGGTGAAGGAATGGGAGGTGCGCGAAAACAGGGCGATATTTGGGAAGGTATGAGAGGTGCGTGAAAGCACAGTGATATAAGGGAAGCTATGGGAGGTGTGCGAATATACAGCGATATAGAGGACGTTATGAGATGTGCATGACAACACAGCGATAAAGGTGAATCTATGGGATGTGCGCGAAATGACAGCGATATAGGGGAAGGTATGAGAGGTCCGCAAGCACAGCGATATAGGGGGAGGTATGAGAGGTGCACGAAAACACAGCGATATAGGGGACGTGATGAGATGTGCATGAAAACGCAGTGATATTAGGGAAGGTATGAGAGGTGCACAAAAACACAGCGATATAGGAGAAGTTATGAGAGGTGTGTGAAAACACAGCGATATTGGGGAAGGTATGATTGGTGCGCGAAAACAGGGCGATATAGGGGAATGTATGAGAGGTGCGCGAAGGCACAGCAATATAAGGGATGCTATGGGATGTGCGCGAATACGCAGCGATATAGGGGACGTTATGAGATGTGCATGAAAACATGACAATATAGGGGAAGGTATAAGAGCTGCGCAAAAATACAGTGATATAGGAGAAGTTATGAGAGGTGCGTGAAAACACAGCGATATAGGGGAAGCTATAAGAGCTGAGTGAAAACACAGCGATATAGGGGAAGGTCTGAGAAGTGTTTGAAAACACAATTATATACGGGAACCTATAGGAGGTGCGGGAAAACAGAGCAATATAGAGGAAGCTATGAGAGGTGCGCGAAAACACGGCGATGTAGACGAAGCTATGGGTGGTGTGCGAAAACACAGCGAAAAAGGGGAAGGTGTGAGAGGTGGGAAAAAAACCAGCCATATTGGGGAAGGTATGGGAGGTGCACGAAAGCACTGCGATATAGGGGAAGTTATGAGAGCTGCGTGAAAACACAATGACATTTGGAAGCTATGAGAGGTGTGCGAAAGCATGGCGATATACGTGAAAATATGTGAGGTGCGGGAAAACACGGCAAAATAAGGGAAGCTATAAGAGCTGAGCGAAAACACAGCGATAGACGGGAAGCAATGGGAGGTGCTCAAAAACACAGCGATATAGCGGAAGGTATGAGAGGTGCGTGAAATCACAACGATATAGGGGAAGGGATGAGAGGTGCACGAAATCACAGCGATATAGGGGAAGGTATCAGAGGTGCGTGAAAACACAGCGATGTAGGCGAAGCTATGGGTGGTGTGCAAAAACACAGCCATAAAGGGGAAGCGATGAGGGGTGCACGAAAACATCGCAATATATGGCTAGCTATGAGAGGTGTGCGAAAACAGCGATATACAAGAAGGTATGGGAGGAGCGCAAAAGCACAGCAATATATGGGAAGCTATGGGTGTTGTGCGAAAACACAGAAATACAGGGGAAGGTGTGAGAGGTGCGAAAAAAAACACAGCCATATTGGGGAAGGTATGGGAGGTGCGCGAAAACATAGTGACATGGGGAAGCTATGAGAGGTGTGTGAAAGCATGGCGATATACGTGAAGATATGTGAGGTGCGGGAAAACACGGCGATATAGGGGAATGTATGAGAGATGAGCAAAAACAGCTAAAAAGTAGAAGGTATGAAAACTGCGCGAGAACAGGGCGATATAGGCAAAGCTATGAGAGGCCAGCAAAAACACTACGATATAAGGGAATGTATAATAGGTGCATCAAAACACAGCGATATAGGGGAAGCTATGGGAGGTGTGTGAAAACACAGCGATACAGGGGAAGCTATGGGAGGTGCTCGACAAAACGGTGATATAGGGGAAGGTATTGGAGGTGCGCGAAAACATGGCGATACAATGGAAGTTATGAGAGGTGTGCGAAAACACAGCCATATTGGGGAAGGTATGTGAGGTGCGCAAAAACACAGCGATAGAGGGGAAGGTATGAGAGGTGCGCGAGAAAACAGCGTTATTGGGGAAACAATGGGAGGTGCACGAAAACAGCGATATAGGGAAAGCTCTGGGAGGTGCGCGAAAACACGGCGATATAGGGGAAGCTATGTGAGGTGTGCGAAAACGCAGCGATACAGGGGAAGGTATGAGAGGTGCGTGAAAACACAGCGATATAGGGGAGGCTATCGGAGGTTCCCGAAAACACAGCGATATTGGGGAAGCTATTGGAGGTGCCCGAAAACACAGCAATATAGAGGAAGGTATGAGAGATGCTCAAAAACACGCCGATGTAGAGGAATGTATCAGAGGTGTGCAAAAACAAGGCAATATAGGGGAAGGTATGAGAGGTGCTCGGAAACAGCAATATAGGGGAAGCTGTGGGAGGTGTGCTGAAACACAGCTATAAAGGGCAACATATGAGAGGTGGGCTAAAACACAGCCATATTGGAGATGTTATGGGAGGTGCGCGAAAACACAGTGATAGAGGTGAAGGAAAGAGAGGTGCATGAAAACACGGTGATATAGGGGAATCTGTAAGAACTGAGCGAAAACACACAGATATAGGGGAAGCTATAAGAGCTGAGCGAAAACACAGCGATATAGGGGATGGTATGAGAGGTACGCGCAAACACATTGATATTTGGGAAGCTATGGGAGGTGCGGAAAACACAGCGATATCGGGGAAGCTATGAGAGGTGTACAAAACCACAGCGATAAAGGGTAAGGTATGATAGAGCCCAAAAACACAGTCATATTAGGGAAGGGATGGGAGGTGCACGAAAATAATACAACATCAGGGAAGGTATGCGAGGTGCGCAAAAACACAGCGATATAGGGGAAGTTATATGAGATGAGCGAAAACACAGCTAAAAAGGGGAAGGTATGAGCGGTGAGCGAAAGCACGGCGATAGAGGGGGAGCTATGAGAGGTGCTCAAAAACAGGACGATACAGGGTAAGGTATGAGATGTGCGCGAAAACACAGCCATATTGGGGAATATATGGGAGGTGCGGGAAAGCACAGCAGTAAGGGGCAGCTATGGGAGGTGCTCGAAAACACGGCGATATAGGGGAAGGTATGAGAGGTGCGCGAGAAAGCAGCATTATTGGGGAAACAATGGGAGATGCACGAAAACAGCGATATAGGGGAAGCTCTGGGAGGTGCGCAAAAACACGGCGATATAGGAGAATCTATAAGAGCTGAGCGAAAACACAGCGATCTAGGGGAAGGTATCAGAGGTGCGCGAAAACACAATGACATTAGTGAGCCTATGGGAGGTGCAGGAAAACAGAGCAATATAGAGGAAGCTATGATCGGTGTGCGAAAACACAGTGATACGGGGGAAGGTATGAGAGGTGCGGGAAAACACTGCGATATAGGAGAAGTTATGCGAGATGAGCGAAAACACAGCTAAAAAGGGGAAGGTAAGAGAGGTGCAAGAAAGCACGGCAATATAGGGGAAGCTATGAGAGGTGAGTGAAAACACTGCGATATAGTGGAAGGTATGATAAGTGCATCAAAACACAACAATATAGGGAAGCTCTGAGAGGTGTGCGAAAACACGGCGATAAAGGGCAACGTATGAGAGGTGCGCGAAAACACAGAGATGTAGGGGAAGCTATGGGAGGTGCGCAAAATCACAGCGTTATTGGGAAAATATGGGAGGTGCATGACAACACAACTGTATAGGGGAAGCTCTGGGAGGTGCGTGAAAACACGACGATATAGGGGAAGCTATAAGAGCTGAGTGAAAACACAGCGATAGAGGGGAAGCTATGGGAGGTGCTCGAAAACATGGTGATACAGGGAAAGGTATGAGAGGTGCGCGAAAACACAGCCATATTGGGGAACGTATGGGAGGTGCGGAAAAACACAGCAGTATGTGGAAGATATGGGAGGTGTGCGAAAACACGGCGATAAAGGGCAACGTATGAGAGGTGCGCGAAAACACAGCCATATTGGGGAAACAATGGGAGGAGCACGTAAATGGCGATATAGGGGAAGCTATGAGAGGTGCTCGAAAACCCAGCGATATAGGGGAAGGTATGAGAGGAGTGCGAAAGCCCGGCAAACAGGGAAAGTTATGAGAGGTGCGCAAAAACACAGCCATATTGGGGTAAATATGGGAGGTGCACGAAAACACATCGATATAGTGACAGCTCTGGGAGGTGCTCGAAAACACGGCAATATAGGGGAATGTACGAGAGGTGCACGAAAACAGCAACTTAGGGGAAGCTATGAGAGGCGCTCGAAAAAATTGCTATATAGGGACAGCTATAGGAGGTGCGCGAAAACACAGCAATATTGGGGAAGGTATTAGAGGTGCGCTAAAACACAGCGATATAGGGGAATATATAAGAGGTGCGGGAAAACACAGCAATATAGGGAAAGTTATGAGAGATGAGCGAAAACACAGCTAAAAAGGGGAAGCTGTGCCGGGTGCGTGAAAACACAGCAATATAGGGGAAAATAACAGAGGTGCACAAAAACACAGCAATATAGTGGAAGCTATGGGAGGTGCAAGAAAACAGAGCGATATAGGGGAAGCTATTGGAGGTGTGCAAAAACACAGCGATACAGGGGTTGGTATGAGAGGTGCACGAAAACAAAGCAGTATAGTGGAATCTGTGAGAGGTGCGTGAAAACAGCCATATGGGGGAAGGTATGGGAAGCTATGACAAAAGAACCAGTTATCAGAAGATTGATGCCGATAAGAGGACAATGGGGGAACATGCAAGGTGCAAGTAAGAGAGAGACGAGAGAGATTACCGAAAGGAGACACGGTTCCGAGTATTGTCAGAGACCGGTGGCTTTGAACCCTGAACTGTTTGAAGTTTGATGGACAGGCGATACCCCAGCAGGGAGATAAAAAGGGACAGGTTCACTTAGGCAACAGACACACGACTCCACGAGGTAACGAGACCCTGAAAGTGGTGTGCTCCCCTACAAGTTGGTGGGAGGTTTTGGAGGTCAGACCGCGGGACCAGCCATAGACGCACAGGGTGGAAAGATACAGTCGGGCGGGAACCTGGTGTGTGTGTCCGCCCTTACCTGGGTACCGGGTTCACCGCAGAAGAACGATCGTATCTGGAACGGAGGGGTCACAGTCGGTGACCTCAGAAGACATTACAAAGGGCTCGCCCGAAAGCTAACTGCGAGGAATATCGAAGGTCTGTTTGGAAACTGATTTGCATATTCATTTGTTCTCTCTCTCTCTCTCTCTCCCCAACGACACGACGGCGATTACTGCGAACTGAATTAAACTGAACTCTGTGTCACTTGATGACTGATCATTTTACCCCTAGACTGCAATAGAGCTTGATTGATCCAATTATCCTAGTTCTGTGTACATGTGTGTTTATTCATTGCTAAACTGTTGCATTTATATCCTTTTATTAGAGTACTGTGTTGTTTCTTTCTTTATTAAAACTTTCTTAGTTCCAGTAATCCAGACTCCAACTAAGTGGTCCATTTCTGCTGGTTCAGCAACCCAGTTACGGGGTACGTAACATAAGTGGGGTTCTCGTCCGCGATTTTGAACGCTAAATTTGGGACTGGGTAAATTGATGGGGTTAAAATTCCCGAAAGAAAGAAAAGGCAAACAGCAGAAATGGAGATTGAGGAATTTCTAAAGGCGCCGACCTCGGAGGCATTAGAGGATGCCAGGAAAGCAGAATTGGTAGCTGTGGCCAAACGGTTGAATCTTGTTAAGGGGAAGTCGACAATGAGGAGAGAGGAGACACACAGAGCTATCGTAGAGCACTATGTATCTAAAGGTGTGTTTCCCCAAGGGGAACTGGAGGTGATATCTATTGGAAAACCTGGTGGAGACGCAGTACAGGTGCAGCTTGAAAAATTAAAACTCGAGCACCAGTTCCGGGTACGGCAGCTAGAACACGAAGAGAAACAGAGGGAAAGGGAATTCAAGCTGGAGAGGTTAAAGATAAGGGCAGAGCAGGGGGCCATGCCGAACCAAGGTGGAGGGTTCCGGGCGACCCAGGAGGTTAGGATGGTTCCCCCATTTGACGATACCGATGTGGATCGGTACTTTCTCCATTTCGAAAAAGTTGCTGCAAGTCGGGACTGGCCGAGGGATAAGTCAGCTGTTTTGCTTCAGAGTGTACCTAAAGGAAAAGCCCAACAAGCTTACTCAGCTTTGTCCGCAGAAGATGCCCAGAGGTATGAGGTGGTGAAAGAGGCCATCCTCAGGACTTATGAGTTGGTCCCAGAGGCACACCGGCAGAGGTTCCGGAATGCGAGGAAGCAGTGGGACCGCACGTATTTAGAGTTTGCCCGTGAGATGCAGACATATTGTGAGCATTGGTGCGCCTCGAAGGGGGTAAGACTGCTACAGCTGATCCTGATTGAGCAGTTTAAAGGTTGTGTCCCTGACGGTATGAGACCCGACCTCGATGAGAAAGAGGTAGACACTTTAGCCGCATCTGCGAAGTTAGCGGATGAGTACGCGTTGACACATAAAACGAATTTTGCCCCGAGTAAAGGCTACCAGAAGGGTAGTCAGGACGGCGGGGAGAGTCCAACAGAAAAGTCAGAAAGTAAGCCGGGGACTAGTGAGAAGGATAGGGTAGACCGGGAGCAGTTTGGTAGGAAGTCTCCTGGGGTCGTATGTTACAATTGTGGGAAAGTCGGACACTTTGCGTCCAGGTGCATTGCCCCAAGGAAGGAGATGGGAAAGGGAAAGGTGGCGTTTCCGACTGGCTGTATTGAGCTGGTAAGCAAACCGTTAGGAGAGGAGAGGGCTAACAAAGTTCAGGAAGGACGCGAGAGGTTTATCTCCACCGGATTGGTATCGGTGAAGGAGAGGTTAAACTCAGTTCCAGTGTGGATCTGGAGAGACAGGGGAGCGTGTCAGTCATCGATATTAAAGAGTGTATTAGAGTGTAGCTCAGAGACCCAGACTGGGGAGGTCAGGGTCAAAGGTATTGGGGAAGGGACTGAAGCAGTGTCTTTGCACCAGGTACACCTACAAAGCGACTTGGTCTCTGGACTAGTCACGATCGGGGTGAGGCCCGAACTACCGATGAAAGGCGTGGAAGTCTTACTCGGTAGTGACCTCGCCGGCGGAAATGTGTTCTCAGCAGTAAAACTGACAGGCCAGCCTGCCAGCATTGAGGCCCTGCCCATGGACTCACAGGTTCATCCTGGTTGCGCAGTGACTCGGCCTGTGTCCAGAAAGGCTGCAGAGGCTGATATAGAGTTAGCTGAGACGTTTCTATCAGCCTTGTACCAGGGGGAGGTAGAAAGAGAAAAGAAGGAGCGTAGTGAAACAGGAGGAAGTGAGGGAGGTGAGGCAGACTTAGCATTAGCAAGGAAGGACTTTGTACAGACACAGGAGAGAGACGAGGAGCTGATGGTTTCGGCGGAGACAGCTCTCTCTGAAGCAGAATTAAAAAGAGAGCCAGTAGGCTATTGTGTGGAGGAGGGAGTGCTAAGGAAGAAAGGGAGACCAAGTACCATGCCCGCAGATGAGGAATGGGGGATGGTGCCAATAATTTATGGGGATGAGATTCTTAACCTGGCCCACAAGATACCCCTCGGTGGACATTTTGGGGGGATGAAAACAGTCAGCGGAATCATGAAAGAGTTTTACTGGCTGCACAGGAGGAAGGATGTTACTGACTATTGTAGACTTGAGTTAACACAGTAAGAGGCTATTAACATGTTAAAAGCTCGCCACGATCAGAAAACAGATCTAACTGGTGATATCATGAAAATTAATGAGGCTAGGGTGCCACCTGATAAGGGGAAAACCCATTTTGAAAAGATAAGTGTGGTGCTGACCAGATGGGAGAACGCTATTGTGTTGACCAACTTTGCTGTTGAGTTCTCTCCCTTAACCCCCGAACAAAGTGAACCTCTAAGAGAGCTAATTAAACGACATGCCCACGTAGGTCCAGATGTCCCGAGGTGATGCAAGGAGCTGGGACATGGAGCTGTTGCCACATCAGGCAGCCTAGTGAGCAACACTCCTATAGAATGATTAATTCAGTGACAAACGGGCTAAAGAGCACAGAAGTGTAAATTGGCGATATAGTGGTCTGGAGTGCCATGTGGGGGGAGCACATTATGGCGGTAGAGGAGCTGTTTAAATGGCTGTCTGAAGCCAGCCTGACAGTGAACCTCGCAAAAAGTGAGTTCGGCCGCGCGAAGGTCACTTATCTGGGATTTGTAGTAGGACAGGGGCAGCTGGCTCCGATGCAAGCTAAGGTGCGGGCTGTCTCTGAAGTCCCCACCCCGACAGACAAGAGAGCCCGAAGAAGGCTCTTGGAGATGGTGGGGTACTATCGGAAGTTTTGCAGAAAAAAAAAACAACTTTGCGGATGGTACCCACCCTCTTACTAAGCCCTTGCCAAAGAATGCTAAGTTGGTATGGGACGACCCTTGTTATCTGTGTCCGGGGCGAAATCCACTGAGAAGTTACACTGATCACAAGTCATTAGTGTTTCGGCCACTATGAAGTTTGCTAAGTTGGAGCCTGGTTTTAGAGGATTATTAAAAATTACACATATAAAAGGAACTAAAAATGTAATTGCTGACTGTCTGTCCAGGTGTTGACAACTTAAAATTCTCCGTATTATCCAAATAGCCGATGACCATGTATATTTGTGTGTATCTAAGAATGTATTCCTGCCTATTATTTTTACCCCGGTAAAAGTCCTTTGAAGGGTAGGGATGTGACAAAAGAACCAGTTATCAGAAGATTGCTGCCAATAAGAGGACAATGGGGGAACATGGAAGGTGCAAATAAGAGAGAGACGAGAGAGATTACCGAAAGGAGACACGGTTCCGAGTATTGTCAGAGACCAGTGGCTTTGAATCCTGAACTGTTTGAAGTTTGATGGACAGGCGATACCCCAGCAGGGGGATAAAAAGGGACAGGTTCGCTAAGGCAACAGACACACGACTCCACGAGGTAAAGAGACCCTGAAAGCGGTGTGCCCCCCCCCCCCCACAAGTTGGTGGGAGTTTTTGGAGGTCTAGTCATGGTACCAGCCATAGACGCACAGGGTGGAAAGATACGGTCGGGCAGGACCCTGGTGTGTGTGTCCACCCTTGCCTGGGTGCCGGGTTCACCGCAGAAGAACGATAGTATCTGGAACGGAGGGGTCACAGTCGGTGACCTCAGAAGACATTACAAAGGGCTCGCTCGAAAGCTAACTGCGAGGAATATCGAAGGTCTGTTTGGAAACCGATTTCAATATTCATTCGTTCTCTCTCTCCCCAACGACACGACGGTGATTACTGCGAACTGAATTAAACTGAACTCTGTGTCACTTGATGACTGATCATTTTACCCCCAGACTGCAATAGAGCTTGATTGATCCAATTATCCTAGTTCTGTGTACATGTGTGTTTATTCATTGCTAAACTGTTGCATTTATATCCTTTTGTTAGAGTACTGTGTTGTTTCTTTCTTTATTAAAACTTTCTTAGCTCCAGTAATCCAGACTCCAACCCAGTTTGGCAACCCAGTTACGGGGTACGTAACAGCGAAAACACAGCGATATAGGGGAAGGTATGCGAGGTGCGTGAAAACACAGCGAGAAAGGGGAAGCTATGAGAGGTGTCCGAAAACACAGCCATATAGGGGAAGGTATGAGAGGTGTACGAAAACACAGCGATATAGGGGAAGCAATGGAAAGTGCACGAGAACACAACGATATACGTGAAGGTCTGAGAGGTGCGCGAAAACACGGCGACATAGGGGAAAGTATGAGATATGAGTGAAACACAGCTAAAAAGTGGAAGGTATGAGAGGTGCGCGAGAACACGGCGATATAGGCAAAGCTAGGAGAGGTGAGCGAAAACACAGCGCTATAGGGGAAGGTTTGAGAGGTGCATGAAAACACAGCGATATAGGGTAAGCTATGGGAGGTGCGTGAAAGCACAGCGAGAAAGGGGAAGCTATGAGAGGTGCACGAAAACAGCGATATAGAGGAAGCTATGGGAGTTGCGTGAAAACACAGCGATAGAGTGGAAGGTATGAGAGGTGCGCGAAAACACAACGATATAGGGGAAGGTATGCGAGGTGCGTGAAAACACAGCGAGAAAGGGGAAGCTATGAGAGGTGCCCGAAAACACAGCCATATAGGGGAAGGTATGAGAGGTGTACGAAAACACAGCGATATAGGGGAAGCAATGGAAAGTGCACGAGAACACAACGATATACGTGAAGGTCTGAGAGGTGCGCGAAAACACGGCGACATAGGGGAAGGTATGAGATATGAGTGAAACACGGCTAAAAAGTGGAAGGTATGAGAGGTGCGCGAGAACACGGCGATATAGGCAAAGCTAGGAGAGGTGAGCGAAAACACAGCGCTATAGGGGAAGGTTTGAGAGGTGCATGAAAACACAGCGATATAGGGGAAACTATGGGAGGTGTGTGAAAACACAGCGATATAGGGAAAGTTATGAGAGATGAGCGAAAACACAGCTAAAAGGGGAAGCTATGGCAGGTGCGTGAAAACACAGCGATATAGGGGAACCTATGGGAGGTGCGCGAGAATACAGCGATATAGGGGAATGGATGAGAGGTGAGCAAAAACAGAGCGACATAGTGGAAGGTATGGGAGGTCTGCATAAACACGGCAATATAGGGGAAGGTTTGAGAGGTGCACGAAAAGACTGTGATATGGGGGAAGCTATGAGAGGTGCGCGAAAACACCGTGATATAGGGGAAGACATGAGAGGTGCGCAAAAACAGGACAATATAGTGGAACCTATGGGATGTGCGCGAAACCACGGCGATACAGGGGAATGTATCAGAGGTGCGAGAAAACACAGCGATATAGGGGACGCTATGGGACATGCGCAAAAAAACAATGATATGGGAAGGTATGAGAGGTGTGCGAGAACACGGCGATATAGGAGAAATTGTAAGAGGTGCACGAAAACATGGCAATACAGGAGAATGCATCAGAGGTGCGAGAAAACACAGCGATATAGGGGAATTAATGATACGAGCGAAAACATAGCGATATAGGTGAAGACATGCGAGGTGCGCGAAAACACGGCGATATAGGGTAAGCTATGAGAGGTGAGCAATAACACGGCGATCAAGGTGAAGCTATGGGATGTGCGCGAAAACAGCGATGTAGGCGAAGCTATGGGAGGTGCGCCAAAACACAGCGATATAGGGGACGGTATGAGATGTGCATGAATACACGGCGATATTGGGGAAGCCATGAGAGGTGCCTGAAAACACAGCGATATTGGGGAAGGTATGAGAGGTTCAAGAAGGCACAGCGATATAGGGGATGCTATGGGAGGTGCGCGAAAACACAGCGATATAGGAGACGGTATGAGATGTGCATAAAAACATGGCGATATAGGGGGAGGTATGAGAGGTGCACGTAAATACGGCGATATAGGGGAAAGTATGACAGGTGTGTGAAAACTTGGCGTTACAGGGGAATGCATCAGAGGTGTCAGAAAACACAGCTAATTAGTGGAATACATGAGAGGTGCGCGAAAACAGGGCAATATAGGGGAAATTATGACAGGTGTGCAAAAACACGGCGATACAGGAAAATGTATCAGATGTGCGAGAAAACCCAGCGATACAGGGGAAGTATTGAGAGGATCGAATGCATAGCGACCTAGGTGAAGATATGAGAGGTGCGCGAAAACATGGCGATATAGGGGAAGCTATGAGAGGTGAGCAAAAACACGGCGATACAGGGGAAGCTAAGAGAGGTGAGCAATAACACAGCGATAAAGGTGAATCTATGGGATGTGCGCGAAAAGACAGCGATATAGGGGAAGCTATGAGAGGTGCGCAAGGCACAGCGATATACGGGATGCTATGGGAAGTGCGTGAATACACAGCGATATAGTGGATGTGATGAGATGTGCATGAAAACGCAGTGATATTAGGGAAGGTATGAGAGGTACAAAAAAACACAGCGATATAGGGGAAGGTATGATAGGTGCGCGAAAACAGGGCGATATAAGGGAATGTATGAGAGGTGCGCGAAGACACAGCAATATAAAGGATGCTATGGGATGTGCGCGAATACACAGCGATATAGGGGACGTTATGAGATGTGCATGAAAACACGACAATATAGGGGAAGTTATAAGAGCTGCGCAAAAATACAGTGATATAGGAGAAGTTATGAGAGGTGCGTGAAAACACAGCGATATAAGGGAAGGTATGAGAGGTGCACTAAAACATAGCGATATTGGGGAAGGTATGCGAGGTGCGCGAAAACAGGGCGATATAGGGGAAGTTATGAGAGGTGTGCGAAGGCACAGCAATACAGGGGATGCTATGAGAGGTGCGCGAAAACACCGTGATATAGGGGAAGACATGAGAGGTGCGCAAAAACAGGGCAATATAGTGGAACCTATGGGATGTGCGCGAAACCACGGCGATACAGGGGAATGTATCAGAGGTGCGAGAAAACACAGCGATATAGGGGACGCTATGGGACATGCGCAAAAAAACAATGATATGGGGAAGGTATGAGAGGTGTGCGAGAACACGGTGATATAGGGGAAATTGTAAGAGGTGCACGAAAACATGGCAATACAGGAGAATGCATCAGAGGTGCGAGAAAACACAGCGATATAGGGGAATTAATGATACGAGCGAAATCATAGCGATATAGGTGAAGACATGCGAGGTGCGCGAAAACACGGCGATATAGGGTAAGCTATGAGAGGTGAGCAATAACACGGCGATCAAGGTGAAGCTATGGGATGTGCGCGAAAACAGCGATGTAGGCAAATCTATGGGAGGTGCGCCAAAACACAGCGATATAGGGGACGGTATGAGATGTGCATGAATACACGGCGATATTGGGGAAGCCATGAGAGGTGCCTGAAAACACAGCGATATAGGGGAAGGTATGAGAGGTTCAAGAAGGCACAGCGATATAGGGGATGCTATGGGAAGTGCGCGAAAACACAGCGATATAGGAGACGGTATGAGATGTGCATAAAAACATGGCGATATAGGGGGAGGTATGAGAGGTGCGCGTAAATACGGCGATATAGGGGAAAGTATGAGAGGTGTGCGAAAACTTGGCATTACAGGGGAATGCATCAGAGGTGCCAGAAAACACAGCTAATTAGTGGAATACATGAGAGGTGCGCGAAAACAGGGCAATATAGGGGAAATTATGACAGGTGTGCGAAAACACGGCGATACGGGAGAATGTATCAGATGTGCGAGAAAACACAGCGATACAGGGGAAGTATTGAGAGGATCGAATGCATAGCGACCTAGGTGAAGATATGAGAGGTGCGCGAAAAGACAGCGATATAGGGGAAGCTATGAGAGGTGCACAAGGCACAGCGATATAGGGGATGCTATGGGAGGTGCGTGAATACACAGCGATATAGGGGACGTTATGAGATGTGCATGAAAACGCAGTGATATTAGGGAAGGTATGAGAGGTGCACAAAAACACAGCGATATAGGAGAAGTTATGAGAGGTGTGCGAAAACACAGCGATATAGATGAAGGTATGAAAGGTGCACGAAAACGCAGTGATATAACGGAAGGTATAGGAGATGCGCGAAAACAGGGCGATATAGGGGAACGTATGAGAGGCGCACGAAGGCACAGCGATATAGGGGAAGACATAAGAGGTGCGCAAAAACAGGGCAATATAGTGGAACCTGTGGGATGTGCGCGAAACCACGGCGATACAGGGGAATGTATCAGAGGTGCCAGAAAACACAGCGATATAGGGGACGCTATGGGACATGCGCAAAAAAACAGTGATATAGGGGAAGGTATGAGAGGTGTGCGAGAACACGACGATATAGGGGAAATTGTAAGAGGTGCGCGAAAACATGGCAGTACAGGAGAATGTATCAGAGGTGCAAGAAAACACAGCGATATAGGGGAAGTAATGATAGGAGCGAAAACATAGCGATATAGCTGAAAACATGCGAGGTGCGTGAAAACACGGCGATATAGGGTAAGCTATGAGAGGTGAGCAATAACACAGCGATCAAGGTGAAGCTAAGGGATGTGCACGAAAACAGCGATGTAGGCGAAGTTATGGGAGGTGCGCGAAAGCACAGCGATATAGGGGAATGTATGAGATGTGCGCAAAAATACATCGATATGGGGAAGGTATGAGAGCTGCGTGAAAACACAGTGATATAGGGGAAGGTATGAGAGGTGTGCAAAAACACAGCGGTATACGGAAATGCATGAGAGGTGCATGAAAACAGCGATATAGGTGAAGGAATGGGAGGTGCGCGAAAACAGGGCGATATTTGGGAAGGTATGAGAGGTGCGTGAAAGCACAGTGATATAAGGGAAGCTATGGGAGGTGTGCGAATATACAGCGATATAGAGGACGTTATGAGATGTGCATGACAACACAGCGATAAAGGTGAATCTATGGGATGTGCGCGAAATGACAGCGATATAGGGGAAGGTATGAGAGGTCCGCAAGCACAGCGATATAGGGGGAGGTATGAGAGGTGCACGAAAACACAGCGATATAGGGGACGTGATGAGATGTGCATGAAAATGCAGTGATATTAGGGAAGGTATGAGAGGTGCACAAAAACACAGCGATATAGGAGAAGTTATGAGAGGTGTGTGAAAACACAGCGATATTGGGGAAGGTATGATTGGTGCGCGAAAACAGGGCGATATAGGGGAATGTATGAGAGGTGCGCGAAGGCACAGCAATATAAGGGATGCTATGGGATGTGCGCGAATACACAGCGATATAGGGGATGTTATGAGATGTGCATGAAAACACGACAATATAGGGGAAGGTATAAGAGCTGCGCAAAAATACAGTGATATAGGAGAAGTTATGAGAGGTGCGTGAAAACACAGCGATATAAGGGAAGGTATGAGAGGTGCACTAAAACATAGCGATATTGGGGAAGGTATGCGAGGTGCGCGAAAACAGGGCGATATAGGGGAAGTTATGAGAGGTGTGCGAAGGCACAGCGATATAGGGGATGCTATGAGAGGTGCGCGAAAACACCGTGATATAGGGGAAGACATGAGAGGTGCGCAAAAACAGGACAATATAGTGGAACCTATGGGATGTGCGCGAAACCACGGCGATACAGGGGAATGTATCAGAGGTGCGAGAAAACACAGCGATATAGGGGACGCTATGGGACATGCGCAAAAAAACAATGATATGGGGAAGGTATGAGAGGTGTGCGAGAACACGGCGATATAGGGGAAATTGTAAGAGGTGCACGAAAACATGGCAATACAGGAGAATGCATCAGAGGTGCGAGAAAACACAGCGATATAGGGGAATTAATGATACGAGCGAAAACATAGCGATATAGGTGAAGACATGCGAGGTGCGCGAAAACACGGCGATATAGGGTAAGCTATGAGAGGTGAGCAATAACACATTGATCAAGGTGAAGCTATGGGATGTGCGCGAAAACAGCGATGTAGGCGAAGCTATGGGAGGTGCGCCAAAACACAGCGATATAGGGGACGGTATGAGATGTGCATGAATACACGGCGATATTGGGGAAGCCATGAGAGGTGCCTGAAAACACAGCGATATAAGGGAAGGTATGAGAGGTTCAAGAAGGCACAGTGATATAGGGGATGCTATGGGAGGTGCGCGAAAACACAGCGATATAGGAGACGGTATGAGATGTGCATAAAAACATGGCGATATAGGGGGAGGTATGAGAGGTGCGCGTAAATACGGCGATATAGGGGAAAGTATGACAGGTGTGTGAAAACTTGGCGTTACAGGGGAATGCATCAGAGGTGCCAGAAAACACAGCTAATTAGTGGAATACATGAGAGGTGCGCGAAAACAGGGCAATATAGGGGAAATTATGACAGGTGTGCGAAAACACGGCGATACGGGAGAATGTATCAGATGTGCGAGAAAACCCAGCGATACAGGGGAAGTATTGAGAGGATCGAATGCATAGCGACCTAGGTGAAGGTATGAGAGGTGCGCGAAAACATGGCGATATAGGGGAAGCTATGAGAGGTGAGCAAAAACACGGCGATACAGGGGAAGCTAAGAGAGGTGAGCAATAACACAGCGATAAAGGTGAATCTATGGGATGTGCGCGAAAAGACAGCGATATAGGGGAAGCTATGAGAGGTGCGCAAGGCACAGCGATATAGGGGATGTGATGAGATGTGCGTGAAAACGCAGTGATATTAGGGAAGGTATGAGAGGTACAAAAAAACAGGGCGATATAGGGGAAGTTATGAGAGGTGTGTGAAAACCCAGCGACATTGGGGACGTTATGAGATGTGCATGAAAACACAGCGATATAGGGGAAGTAATGATAGGAGCGAAAACATAGCGATATAGCTGAAAACATGCGAGGTGCGTGAAAACACGGCGATATAGGGTAAGCTATGAGAGGTGAGCAATAACACAGCGATCAAGGTGAAGCTAAGGGATGTGCACGAAAACAGCGATGTAGGCGAAGCTATGGGATGTGCGCGAAAGCACAGCGATATAGGGGAGGGTATGAGATTTGCGCAAAAATACATCGATATAGGGGAAGGTATGAGAGCTGCGTGAAAACATAGTGATATAGGTGAAGGTATGAGAGGAGTGCGAAAACAGGGCGATATAGGGGAAGTTATGAGAGGTGTGTGAAAACCCAGCGACATTGGGGACGTTATGAGATGTGCATGAAAACACGGTGATATTGGGGAAGGTATGAGCGGTGTGCAAAAACACAGCGATATACGGGAATGCATGAGAGGTGCGCGAAGGCACAGTGATATAGGGGATGGTATGGGAGGTGCGCAAATACACAGCGATATAGGGGACGTTATGAGATGTGCGCAAAAATACATCGATATAGGGGAAGGTATGAGAGGTGCGCGAAAACAGCAATGTACGCAAAGCTATAGGAGGTGCGTGAAAACCGGGCGATATACGGGAATGCATGAGAGGTGCGCGAAGGCACAGTGATATAGGGGATGCTATGGGAGGTGCGCGAATACACAGCGATATTGGGGACGTTATGAGATGTGCATAAAAACACAGCAATATAGGGGAAGTTATGAGAGGTGCGCAAAAATACATCGATATAGGAGAAGTTATGAGAGGTGTGTGAAAACACAGCGATATAGGGGAAGGTATGAGAGGTGCACGAAAACAGCGATATAGGTGAAGGAATGGGAGGTGCGCGAAAACAGGGCGATATAGGGAAAGGTATGAGAGGTGCGCGAAGGCACAGCGATATAGGGGATGCTATGGGAGGTGCACGAATACACAGTGATATAGGGGACGTTATGAGATGTGCATAAAAACACGGCGATATAGGGGAAGTTATGAGAGGTGTGCAGAAATGCAGCAATACAGGGGAAGTTATGAGAGGTGCGTGAAAACACAGCGATATAAGGGGAGGTATGAGAGGTACACGAAAACACAGCGATATAGGCGAAAGTATGGGAGGTGCTCGAAAACAGGGCGATATAGGGAAAGGTATGAGACGTGTGCGAAACACAGCAATATAGGGGATGGTATGGGAGATGCACGAAAACACAGTGATATAGGGGAAGACATGAGAGGTGCGTGAAAACAGAGCGATATAGGGGACGCTACTGTACGTGCGCGAAAACACAGTGATATAGGGGAAGATATGTGAGGTGTGCGAGAGCACGGCGATATAGGTGAAATTATGAGAGGTGCGCGAAAACACGTTGATACAGGGAACTGTATCAGAAGTAAGAGAACACAGAGCGATATGGGGGAAGTAATGAGAGGAGCGGAAACACAGCGATATAGGTGAAGAAATGAGAGGTGCGCGAAACCACGGCGATATAGGGGAAGGTATGAGAGGTGCGCAAAAACACAGCGATGTAGGCGAAGCCATGGGAGGTGCACGGGAAACAGGGTGATATAGGGGAAGGTATGAGAGGTGCACGAAGGCACCGTGATATAGGGGATGCTATGGGAGGTGCGCGAAAACACAGCGATATAGGAGACGGTATGAGATGTGCATAAAAACATGGCGATATACGGGGAGGTATGAGAGGTGCGCGAAAACTTGGCGTTACATGGGAATGCATCAGAGGTGCCAGAAAACACAGCGATGTAGTGGAAGACATGAGAGGTGCGCGAAAACAGGTCAATATAGTGGAAGGTATGGGATGTGCGCGAAAACAGGGCGATATAGGGGAAGGTATGAGAGGTGCGCGAAAACACAGCGATATAGGGGAAGGTATGAGAGGTGTGCAAGAACACGGCGATATTGGGGGAAATTATGAGAGGTGTGCGAAAACACGGCGATACGTGAGAATGTATCAATTGTGCGAGAAAACACAGCGATATAGGGGAAGTATTGAGAGGAGCGAAAATATAGTGATCTAGGTGAAGACATGACAGGTGAGCAAAAACACGGCGATGCAGGGGAAGCTATGAGAGGAGAGCAATAACACAGCGATAGAGCTGAATCTATGGAGATGTGCGCGAAAAGACAGCAATATAGGGGAAGCTATGAGAGGTGCGCAAGGCACAGCGATATAGGGGATGCGATGGGAGGTGTGTGAATATACAGCGATATAGGGGATGTGATGAGATGTGCAATATAGGGGAAGCTATGAGAGGTGCGCAAGGCACAGCGATATAGGGGATGCGATGGGAGGTGTGTGAATATACAGCGATATAGGGAATGTGATGAGATGTGCAATATAGGGGAAGCTATGAGAGGTGCGCAAGGCACAGCGATATAGGGGATGCGATGAGAGGTGTGTGAATATACAGCGATATAGGGAATGTGATGAGATGTGCAATATAGGGGAAGCTATGAGAGGTGCACAAAAACACAATGATATAGGAGAAGGTATGAGAGGTGTGTGAAAACACAGCAATATAGGGGATGCCATGGGATTTGCGCGAAAACAGGGCGATATAGGGGGAGGTATGAGAGGTGCGCGAAAACACAGCGATATAGGAGACGCTATTGGACGTGTGCGAAAACACAGCGATATAGGGGAAGATATGAGAGGTGTGCGAGAACACAGAGCGATATAGGGGAAGTAATGAAAGGAGCGGAAACACAGCGATATAGGTGAAGACATGAGAATTGCGTGAAAACACAGCGATATTGGGGAAGCCATGAGAGGTGTGTGAAAAGACACTGATATAGTGGAAGGTATGGGAGGTGTGCGAAAACAGGGCGATATAGGGGAAGATATGAGAGGTGAGCGACAGCACAGCGATATAGGGGACGCTATGGGAGGTGCGCGAATACCCAGCGATATAGGGGAAATTAACAGACGTGCATGAAAACACGGCGATATTGGGGAAGCCACGAGAGGTGCACAAAAATACAGCGATATGGGAGAAGTTATGAGAGGTGCGTGAAAACACAGCGATATTGGGGGAGGTATGAGAGGTGCACGAAAACACAGCGATATAGGGGATGCTGTGGGAGGTGCGCGAAAACACAGTAATATAGGGGACGGTATGAGATGTGCATAAAAATACGGCGATATAGGGGGAGGTATGAGAGGTGAGCTAAAACAGGGCGATATACAGGACGGTACGAGATGTGCATGAATACACGGCGATAGTCGGGAAACCATGAGAGTTGTGCGAAAACACAGCGATATAGGGGAAGTTATGAGAGGTGTGCGAAAACAGGGCGATATAGAGGAAGTTATGAGAGGTGAGCAAAAGAACGGCAATATAGGGGACTGTATGAGATGTGCATGAAAACACGGCGATATACGGAAAGGTATGAGAGGTGCACGAAGGCACAGGGATATAGGGGATACTATGGGAGGTGCGCGAAAACACAGTGATATAGGGGACGGTATGAGATGTGCATAAAAACATGGCCATATAGGGGGAGGTATGGCAGGTGCGCGTAAATACAGCGATATAGGGGAAAGTATGAGAGGTGTGTGAAAAATTGGCGTTACAGGGGAATGCATCAGAGGTGCCAGAAAACACAGCTAATTAGTGGAATACATGAGAGGTGCGCGAAAACAGGGCAATATAGGGGAAATTATGACAGGTGTGCGAAAACACGGCGATACGGGAGAATGTATCAGATGTGCGAGAAAACCCAGCGATACAGGGGAAGTATTGAAAGGATCGAATGCATAGCGACCTAGGTGAAGATATGAGAGGTGCGCAAAAACATGGCGATATAGGGGAAGCTATGAGAGGTGAGCAAAAACACGGCGATACAGGGGAAGCTAAGAGAGGTGAGCAATAACACAGCGATAAAGGTGAATCTATGGGATGTGCGCGAAAAGACAGCGATATAGGGGAAGCTATGAGAGGTGCGCAAGGCACAGCGATATAGGGGATGCTATGGGAAGTGCGTGAATACACAGCGATATAGTGGATGTGATGAGATGTGCATGAAAACGCAGTGATATTAGGGAAGGTATGAGAGGTACAAAAAAACAGGGCGATATAGGGGAAGTTATGAGAGGTGTGTGAAAACCCAGCGACATTGGGGACGTTATGAGATGTGCATGAAAACACAGCGATATAGGGGAAGTAATGATAGGAGCGAAAACATAGCGATATAGCTGAAAACATGCGAGGTGCGTGAAAACACGGCGATATAGGGTAAGCTATGAGAGGTGAGCAATAACACAGCGATCAAGGTGAAGCTAAGGGATGTGCACGAAAACAGCGATGTAGGCGAAGCTATGGGAGGTGCGCGAAAGCACAGCGATATAGGGGAAGGTATGAGATGTGCGCAAAAATACATCGATATAGGGGAAGGTATGAGAGCTGCGTGAAAACATAGTGATATAGGTGAAGGTATGAGAGGAGCGCGAAAACAGGGCGATATAGGGGAAGTTATGAGAGGTGTGTGAAAACCCAGCGACATTGGGGACGTTATGAGATGTGCATGAAAACACGGTGATATTGGGGAAGGTATGAGCGGTGTGCAAAAACACAGCGATATACGGGAATGCATGAGAGGTGCGCGAAGGCACAGTGATATAGGGGATGGTATGGGAGGTGCGCAAATTCACAGCGATATAGGGGACGTTATGAGATGTGCGCAAAAATACATCGATATAGGGGATGGTGTGAGATGTGCGCGAAAACAGCAATGTACGCAAAGCTATAGGAGGTGCGTGAAAACCGGGCGATATACGGGAATGCATGAGAGGTGCGCGAAGGCACAGTGATATAGGGGATGCCATGGGAGGTGCGCGAATACACAGCGATATAGGGGACGTTATGAGATGTGCATAAAAACACAGCAATATAGGGGAAGTTATGAGAGGTGCGCAGAAATGCAGCAATACAGGGGAAGTTATGAGAGGTGCGTGAAAACACAGCGATATAAGGAGAGGTATGAGAGGTACACGAAAACACAGCAATATAGGGGAAGGTATGGGAGGTGCTCGAAAACAGGGCGATATAGGGAAAGGTATGAGACGTGTGCGAAACACAGCAATATATGGGATGGTATGAGAGATGCACGAAAACACAGTGATATAGTGGAAGACATGAGAGGTGCGTGAAAACAGAGTGATATAGGGGACGCTATTGGGCGTGCGCGAAAACACAGTGATATGGGGAAGATATGAGAGGTGTGCGAGAGCACGGCGATATAGGTGAAATTATGAGAGGTGCGCGAAAACACGTTGATACAGGGAACTGTATGAGAAGTGCGAGAACACAGAGCGATATGGGGGAAGTAATGAGAGGAGCGGAAACACAGCGATATAGGTGAAGAAATGAGAGGTGCGCGAAAGCACGGCGATATTGGGAAAGGTATGAGAGGTGCGCAAAAACACAGCGATGTAGGCGAAGCCATGGGAGGTGCACGGGAAACAGGGCGATATAAGGGAAGGTATGAGCGATGCGCGAAGGCACAGCGATATAGGGGATGCTAAGGGAGGTGCGTGAATACACAGGGATATAGGAGACGTTATGAGATGTGCATGAAAACACGGCTATATTGGGGAAGCCATGAGAGGTGTGCAAAAATACAGCGATATTGGGGACGGTATGGGAGGTGTGCGAAAACAGGGCGACATAGCGGAAGGTATGAGAGGTGCATGAAAGCACAGTGATATGGGGAATGTATGAGAGGTGCACAAAAACACAGCGATATAGGGGAAGGTATGGGAGGTGCGCGAAAACAGGGCGATATTGGGGAAGGTATGAGAGGTGCACGAAAACATCGCAATACAGGGGAATGCATCAGAGGTGCAAGAAAACATAGTGATATAGGGGAAGTTATGAGAGCAGCGAAAACACAGCGATATAGGGGAAGACATGAGATGTGCACGAAAACACAGCGATATAGTGGAAGGTATGAGAGGTGAGCAAAAACACAGCGATAAAGTTGAAGCTATATCAGGGTGCGAATAGACAGCGATACAGGTGAAGGCATGAGAGGTGCGCGAAAACACAGCGATGTAGTGGAAGCTATGGGAGGTGCGCGAAAACAAAGCGATATAGGGGAATGTATGAAATATGCATGAAACACGGCGATATCGGGGATGCCATGAGAGATGCGCAAAAACAGAGCTATATAGGGAAAAGTATGAGAGGTGCGTAAAAACACGGCGATACAGGGGAATGCATCAGAGGTGCAAGAAAACACAGCGATATAGGGGACGTTATGAGAGGAGCGAAAACAGAGCGACATAGGGGAAGGTATGAGAGGTGCGCTAAAAGACAGCGATTTAGGGGAAGGTATGAGAGGTGCACGAAAACACAGCGATATCGGGGAAGGTATGGGAGCTGCGCGAAAACAGGGCAATATAGGGGAAGGTATGAGAGGTGCACTAAGACACAGCGATACAGGGGAAGGAATGGGAGGTGTGCGAAAACAGGGCGATATAGGGAAGGTATGAGAGTTGCGCGAAAACACAGCGATATAGGGGACGCTATGGGACGTGCGCGAAAACACAATGATATAGGGGAAGGTATGAGAGGTGTGCGAGAATACAGTGATGTAGGGGAAATTATGAGAGGTGCGTGACAACACGGCGATACAGGGGAATGTATCAGAGGTGTGAGAAAACACAGCGATATAATGGAAGTAATGACAGGAGCGAAAACATAGCGATATAGGTGAAGACATGAGAGGTGCGTGAAAACACAGTGATATAGGGGAAGCTATGAGAGGTGAGCAAAAACACAGCGATAAAGATGAAGCTATGGGATGTGCGCAAAAAGACAGCGATATAGGGGAATGTATGAGAGGTGCGCGAAAACGCAGCGACGTGTGCGTAGCTATGGGAGGTGCGCGAAAGCACAGCGATATAAGGGACGGTATGAGATGTGCATGAATACACGGCAATATTGCGGAAGCCATGAGAGATGCGCGAAAACACAGCAATATACGGGAAGGTATGAGAGGTGCACGAAAACACAACGATAAAAGGGAAGGTATGGGAGGTGCGCGAAAACAGGACGATATAGGGGAAGATATGAGATGTGCGCGAAGGCACAGCGATATAGGAGATTCTATGGGAGGTGCGTGAATACACAGCAATATGGGGGACGTTATGAGATGTGATTGAAAACACGGCGATATAGGGGAAGGTATGAGAGGTGCGCAAAACTACAGCGATATAGGAGAAGTTATGAGAGGTGCGTGAAAACACAGCGATATAGGGGAAGGTATGAGAGTTGCACGAAAACACAGCGATATAGAGGAAGGTATGGGAGGTGCGCAAAAACACAGTGATATAGAGGAAGACATGAGAGTGCTCGAAAACAGGGCTATAAGTGGAAGCTATGGGATATGCGCGAAAACATGGCGATACGGGGAAAGGTATGAGAGGTGCCCGAAAACACAGTGATACAGGGGATGCTATGGGACGTGCGCGAAAACACAGTGATATAGTGGAAGGTATGAGAGGTGTGCAAGAACATGGCTATATAGGGGAAATTATGAGAGGTCCGCGAAAACACGGCGATATATGAGAAGTTATGAGAGGTGAGTGAAAACCCAGCGACATTGGGGACGTTATGAGATGTGCATGAAAACACAGTGATATTGGGGAAGGTATGAGCGGTGTGCAAAAACACAGCGATATACGGGAATGCATGAGAGGTGCGCGAAGGCACAGTGATATAGGGGATGGTATGGGAGGTGCGCAAATACACAGCGATATAGGGGACGTTATGTGATGTGCGCAAAAATACATCGATATAGGGGAAGGTATGAGAGGTGCGCGAAAACAGCAATGTACGCAAAGCTATAGGAGGTGTGCGAAAACCGGGCGATATACGGGAATGCATGAGAGGTGCGCGAAGGCACAGTGATATAGGGGATGCTATGGGAGGTGCGCGAATACACAGTGATATAGGGGATGTTATCAGATGTGCATAAAAACACAGCAATATAGGGGAAGCCATGAGAGGTGTGCAAAAATACATCGATATAGGGGAAGGTATGAGAGGTGCACGAAAACACAGTGATATAGGGGAAGGTATGAGAGGAGCACGAAAACAGGGCGATAGAGGGGAGGTATGAGAGGTACACGAAAACACAGCAATATAGGGGAAGGTATGGGAGGTGCTCGAAAACAGGGCGATATAGGGAAAGATATGAGACGTGTGCGAAACACAGCAATATATGGGATGGTATGGGAGATGCACGAAAACACAGTGATATAGGGGAAGACATGAGAAGTGCGTGAAAACAGAGTGATATAGGGGACGCTATTGGACGTGCGCGAAAACACAGTGATATGGGGAAGATCTGAGAGGTGTGCGAGAGCATGGCGATATAGGTGAAATTATGAGAGGTGTGCGAAAACACGTTGATACAGGGAACTGTATCAGAAGTGCGAGAACACAGAGCGATATGGGGGAAGTAATGAGAGGAGCGGAAACACAGCGATATAGGTGAAGAAATGAGAGGTGCGCGAAAGCACGGCGATATAGGGAAAGGTATGAGAGGTGCGCAAAAACACAGCGATGTAGGCTAAGCCGTGGGAGGTGCACGGGAAACAGGGCGATATAAGGGAAGGTATGAGCGATGCGCGAAGGCACAGCGATATAGGGGATGCTAAGGGAGGTGCGTGAATACACAGGGATATAGGAGACGTTATGAGATGTGCATGAAAACACGGCTATATTGGGGAAGCCATGAGAGGTGTGCAAAAATACAGCGATATTGGGGACGGTATGGGAGGTGTGCGAAAACAGGGCGACATAGCGGAAGGTATGAGAGGTGTGTGAAAGCACAGTGATATGGGGAATGTATGAGAGGTGCACAAAAACACAGCGATATAGGGGAAGGTATGGGAGGTGCGCGAAAACAGGGCGATATTGGGGAAGGTATGAGAGGTGCACGAAAACATCGCAATACAGGGGAATGCATCAGAGGTGCGAGAAAACACAGTGATATAGGGGAAGTTATGAGAGCAGCGAAAACACAGCGATATAGGGGAAGACATGAGATGTGCGCGGAAACACAGCGATATAGTGGAAGGTATGAGAGGTGAACGAAAACACAGCAATATTGGGGAAGGTATGTGAGGTGCGTGAAAACAGGGCGATATAGGGGAAGTTATGAGATGTGCGCGAAGGACAGCGATATAGGGGATGCTATGAGAGGTGCGCGAAAACACCGTGATATAGGGGAAGCCATGAGAGGTGCGCAAAAACAGGGCAATATAGTGGAACCTATGGGATGTACACGAAACCACGGCGATACAGGGGAATGTATCAGCGGTGCGAGAAAACACAGCGATATAGGGGACGCTATTTGACATGCGCAAAAAAACAGTGATATAGGGGAAGGTATGAGAGGTGTGCGAGAACACGGCGATATAGGGGAAATTGTAAGAGGTGCGCGAATACATGGCAATACAGGAGAATGTATTAGAGGTGCGAGAAAACACAGCGATATAGGGAAATTAAAGATAGGAGCGAAAACATAGCGATATACGTGAAGACATGCGAGATGCGCGAAAACACAGCGATATAGGGGAAGGTATGAGAGCTGCGTGAAAGCACAGTGATATAGGGGAAGGTATGAGAGGAGCGCGAAAACGGCGATAGAGGAGAAGTTATGAGAGGTGCGTGAAAACCCAGCGACATTGGGGACGTTATGAGATGTGCATGAAAACACGGTGATATTGGGGAAGGTATGAGAGGTGTGCAAAAACACAGCGGTATACGGGAATGCATGAGAGGTGCACGAAAACAGCGATATAGGTGAAGGAATGGGAGGTGCGCGAAAACAGGCAGATATTTGGGAAGGTATGAGAGGTGCGCGAAAGCACAGCGATATAAGGGAAGCTATGGGAGGTGCGCGAATACACAGCTATATAGAGGACGTTATGAGATGTGCATAATCACACGGTGATATAGGGGAAGCTATGAGAGGTGAGCAATAACACAGCGATAAAGGTGAATCTATGGGATGTGCGCGAAAAGACAGCGATATAGGGGAAGGTATCAGAGGTGTGCAAAGCACAGCGATATATGGGGAGGTATGAGAGGTGCACGAAAACACAGCGATATAGACGACGTGATGAGATGTGCATGAAAACGCAGTGATATTAGGGAAGGTATCGGAGGTGCACAAAAACACAACGTTATAGGAGAAGTTATGAGAGGTGTGTGAAAACACAGCGATATAGGGGGAGGTATGAGAGGTGCATGAAAACACAGCGGTACAGGGGAAGGTATGGGAGGTGCGCGAAGGCACAGCAATATAAAGAATGCTATGGGATGTGCGCGAATACACAGCGATATAGGGGACGTTATGAGATATGCATGAAAACACGGCAATATAGGGGAAGGTATAAGAGCTGTGCAAAAATACAGCGATATAGTGTAAGGTATGAGAGGTGAGCAAAAACACAGCGATAAAGTTGAAGCTATATCAGAGTGCGAATAGACAGCGATATAGGTGAAGGCATGAGAGGTGCGTGAAAACACAGCGATGTAGCGGAAGCTATGGGAGGTGCGCGAAAACACAGCGATATAGGGGAATGTATGAAATATGCATGAAACACGGCGATATCGGGGATGCCATGAGAGATGCGCAAAAACACGGCTATATAGGGAAAAGTATGAGAGGTGCGTAAAAACACGGCGATACAGGGGAATGCATCAGAGGTGCAAGAAAACACAGCGATATAGGGGACGTTATGAGAGGAGCGAAAACAGAGCGACATAGGGGAAGGTATGAGAGGTGCGCTAAAAGACAGCGATATAGGGGAAGGTATGAGAGGTGCACGAAAACACAGCGATATCGGGGAAGGTATGGGAGCTGCGCGAAAACAGGGCAATATAGGGGAAGGTATGAGAGGTGCACTAAGACACAGCGATACAGGGGAAGGAATGGGAGGTGTGCGAAAACAGGGCGATATAGGGAAGGTATGAGAGTTGCGCAAAAACACAGCGATATAGGGGACGCTATGGGACGTGCGCGAAAACACAATGATATAGGGGAAGGTATGAGAGGTGTGCGAGAATACAGCGATGTAGGGAAAATTATGAGAGGTGCGTGACAACACGGCGATACAGGGGAATGTATCAGAGGTGTGAGAAAACACAGCGATATAATGGAAGTAATGACAGGAGCGAAAACATAGCGATATAGGTGAAGACATGAGAGGTGCGTGAAAACACAGTGATATAGGGGAAGCTATGAGAGGTGAGCAAAAACACAGCGATAAAGATGAAGCTATGGGATGTGCGCAAAAAGACAGCGATATAGGGGAATGTATGAGAGGTGCGCGAAAACGCAGCGACGTGTGCGTAGCTATGGGAGGTGCGCAAAAGCACAGCGATATAAGGGACGGTATGAGATGTGCATGAATACACGGCAATATTACGGAAGCCATGAGAGATGCGCGAAAACACAGCAATATAGGGGAAGATATGAGAGGTGAGCGACAGCACAGCGATATAGGGGACGCTATGGGAGGTGCGCGAATACCCAGCGATATAGGAGACATTAACAGACGTGCATGAAAACACGGCGATATTGGGGAAGCCACGAGAGGTGCACAAAAATACAGCGATATGGGTGAAGTTATGAGAGGTGCGTGAAAACACAGCGATATTGGGGGAGGTATGAGAGGTGCACGAAAACACAGCGATATAGGGGATGCTATGGGAGGTGCGCGAAAACACAGTAATATAGGGGACGTTATGAGATGTGCATAAAAACATGGCAATATTGGGGAAGTTATGAGAGGTACGCAAAAATACAGCAACACCGGAGAAGTTATGAGAGGTGCGGGAAAACACAGCGATATAAGGGGAAGTATGAGAGGTACACGAAAACACAGCGATATAGGGGAAGGTATGGGAGGTGCTCGAAAACAGGGCGATATAGGGAAAGGTATGAGAGGTGTGCGAAGGCACAGCAATATAGGGGATGGTATGGGAGGTGCACGAAAACACAGTGATAAAGGGGAAGACATGAGAGGTGCGTGAATACACAGCGATATAGGGGACGCCATTGGACGTGCGCGAAAACACAGTGATATAGGGGAAGATATGAGAGGTGTGAGAGAACACGGCGATATAGTTGAAATTATGAGAGTTGAGCAAAAACACGTTGATACAGGGAACAGTATTAGAAGTGCGAGAACACAGAGCGATATGGGGAAGTAATGAGAGGAGCGTAAACACAGCGATATAGGTGAAGCTATGAGAGGTAAGCAATAACACAGCGATGTATGCAAAGCCATGCGAGGTGCGCGGGAAACAGGGCGATATAGGGGAAGGTATGAGCGGTGCGCGAAGGCACAGCGATATAGGGGATGCTATGGGAGGTGCGTGAAAACACGGCAGTATAGGGGAAGGTATAAGAACTGCGCAAAAATAGAGCGAATTAGGAGAAGTTATGAGAGGTGCGTGAAAACACAGTGACATAAGGGAAGGTATGAGAGGTGAACGAAAACACAGCAATATTGGGGAAGGTATGTGAGGTGCGTGAAAACAGGGCGATATAGGGGAAGTTATGAGATGTGCGCGAAGGACAGCGATATAGGGGATGCTATGAGAGGTGCGCGAAAACACCGTGATATAGGGGAAGCCATGAGAGGTGCGCAAAAACAGGGCAATGTAGTGGAACCTATGGGATGTACACGAAACCACGGCGATACAGGGGAATGTATCAGCGGTGCGAGAAAACACAGCGATATAGGGGACGCTATTTGACATGCGCAAAAAAAACAGTGATATAGGGGAAGGTATGAGAGGTGTGCGAGAACACGGCGATATAGGGGAAATTGTAAGAGGTGCGCGAATACATGGCAATACAGGAGAATGTATTAGAGGTGCGAGAAAACACAGCGATATAGGGAAATTAAAGATAGGAGCGAAAACATAGCGATATACGTGAAGACATGCGAGATGCGCGAAAACACAGCGATATAGGGGAAGGTATGAGAGCTGCGTGAAAGCACAGTGATATAGGGGAAGGTATGAGAGGAGCGCGAAAACGGCGATAGAGGAGAAGTTATGAGAGGTGCGTGAAAACCCAGCGACATTGGGGACGTTATGAGATGTGCATGAAAACACGGTGATATTGGGGAAGGTATGAGAGGTGTGCAAAAACACAGCGGTATACGGGAATGCATGAGAGGTGCACGAAAACAGCGATATAGGTGAAGGAATGGGAGGTGCGCGAAAACAGGCAGATATTTGGGAAGGTATGAGAGGTGCGCGAAAGCACAGCGATATAAGGGAAGCTATGGGAGGTGCGCGAATACACAGCGATATAGAGGACGTTATGAGATGTGCATAATCACACGGCAATATAGGGGAAGCTATGAGAGGTGAGCAATAACACAGCGATAAAGGTGAATCTATGGGATGTGCGCGAAAAGACAGCGATATAGGGGAAGGTATCAGAGGTGTGCAAAGCACAGCGATATATGGGGAGGTATGAGAGGTGCACGAAAACACAGCGATATAGACGACGTGATGAGATGTGCATGAAAATGCAGTGATATTAGGGAAGGTATCGGAGGTGCACAAAAACACAACGTTATAGGAGAAGTTATGAGAGGTGAGTGAAAACACAGCGATATAGGGGGAGGTATGAGAGGTGCATGAAAACACAGCGGTACAGGGGAAGGTATGGGAGGTGCGCGAAGGCACAGCAATATAAAGAATGCTATGGGATGTGCGCGAATACACAGCGATATAGGGGACGTTATGAGATATGCATGAAAACACGTCAATATAGGGGAAGGTATAAGAGCTGCGCAAAAATACAGTGATATAGGAGAAGTTATGAGAGGTGCGTGAAAACACAGCGATATAAGGGAAGGTATGAGAGGTGCACGAAAACACAGCGATATTGGGGAAGGTTTGGGAGGTGCGTGAAAACAGGGCGATATAGGGGAAGTTATGAGAGGTGCGCGAAGGCACAGCGATATCGGGGATGCTATGAGATGTGCGCGAAAACACCGTGATATCGGGGAAGACATGAGAGGTGCGCAAAAACAGGGCAATATAGTGGAACCTATGGGATGTGCGCGAAACCACGGCGATACAGGGGAATGTATCAGAGGTGCGAGAAAACACAGCGATATCGGGGACGCTATGGGACGTGCGCAAAAAAACAGCGATATAGGTGAAGGTATGAGAGGTGTGCGAGAACACGGCGATTTTGGGGAAATTGTAAGAGGTGCGCGAAAACATGTAATACAGGAGAATGTATCAGAGGTGCGAGAAAACACAGCGATGTAGGGGAAGTAATGATAGGAGCGAAAACATAACGATATAGGTGAAGACATGCGAGGTGCGCGAAAACAGCGATGTTGGTGAAGCTATGGGAGGTGCGCCAAAACACAGCGATATAGGGGACGGTATGAGATGTGCATGAATACACGGCGATATTGGGGAAGCCATGAGAGGTGCCTGAAAACACAGCGATATAGGGGAAGGTATGAGAGGTGTGCAAAAACACAGCGACATAGGAGAAGTTAAGGCAGGTGTGTGAAAACACAGCGATATAGGGGAAGGTTTGAGAGGTTCACGAAGGCACAGCGATATAGGGGATGCTATGGGAGGTGCGCGAAAACACAGCGATATAGGAGACAGTATGAGATGTGCATAAAAACATGGCGATATAGGGGCAGGTATGAGAGGTGCGCGTAAACACGGCGATATAGGGGAATGTATGAGAGGTGCGCGAAAACTTGGCGTTACAGGGGAATGCATCAGAGGTGCCAGAAAACACAGCGATGTAGTGGAATACATGAGAGGTGCACGAAAACAGGGCGATATAGGGGAAGCTATGGGAGGTGCGCGAAAACAGAGCGATATAGGGGACGCAATGGGACGTGCGGGAAAACACAGTGATATAGGGGAAGTTATGAGAGGTGTGCGAGAACACGGCGCTATAGGGGAAATTATGAGAGGTGTGTGAAAACACGGCGGTACGGGAGAATGTATCAGATGTGCGAGAAAACACAGCGATATAGGGGAAGTATTGAGAGGAGCGAAAACAGCGATCTAGGTGAAGACATGAGAGGTGCTCGAAAACATGGCGATATAGGGGAAGCTATGAGAGGTGAGCAAAAACACGGCGATACAGGGGAAGCTATGAGAGGTGAGCAATAACACTGCGATAAAGGTGAATCTATGGGATGTGCGCGAAAAGACAGCGATATAGCGGAAGTTATGAGAGGTGCGCAAGGCACAGCGATATAAGGGAGGCTATGGGAGGTGCGTGAATACACAGCGATATGGGGGACGTGATGAGAGGTGCACAAAAACACAGCGATATAGGAGAAGTTATGAGAGGTGTGCGAAAACACGGCGATATAGGGGAAGATATGAGAGGTGCACGAAGGGAGAGCGATATAGGGGATGCTATGGGAGGTGCGCAAAAACACAGCGATATAGGAGACGGTATGAGATGTGCATAAAAACATGGCGATATAGGGGCAGCTATGAGAGGTGTGCGTAAACACGGCGACATAGGGGAAAGTATGAGCGGTGCGCGAAAACTTGGTGTTACAGGGGAATGCATCAGAGGTGCCAGAAAACACAGCGATGTAGTGGAAGACATGAGAGGTGCGCGAAAACAGGGCAATATAGTGGAAGGTATGGGATGTGTGCGAAAACACGGCAATATAGGGGAAGTTATGAGAGGTGCGTGAAAACACAGTGATATAAGGGGAGGTATGAGAGGTACACGAAAACACAGCGATATAGGGGAAGGTATGGGAGGTGCTCGAACACAGGGCGATATAGGGAAATGTGTGAGACGTGTGCGAAACACAGCAATATAGGGGATGGTATGGGAGATGCATGAAAACACAGTGATATAGGGGAAGACATGAGAGGTGCGTGAAAACAGAGCGATATAGGGGACGCTATTGGACGTGCGCGAAAACACAGTGATATAGGGGAATGTATCAGAGGTGCGAGAAAGCACAGCGATATAGGGGACATTAAGAGATGTGCATGAAAACACGGCGATATTGGGGAAGCCATGAGAGGTGCGCAAAAATACGGCGATATAGGAGAAATTATGAGAGGTGCGTGAAAACACAGCGATATAGAGGGAGGTATGAGAGGTGCATGAAAACACAGCGATATAGGGGAAGGTATGAGAGGTGCACAAATGCACAGCAATACAAGGGATGCTATGGGAGGTGCGCGAATACACAGCGATACAGGGGAATGTATCAGAGGCGCGAGAAAACATAGCGATATAGGGTACACTATGGGACATTCGCAAAAAAACAGTGATATAGGTGAAGGTATGAGAGGTGTGCGAGAACACGGCAATATAGGGGAAATTGTAAGAGGTGCGCAAAAACATGGCAATACAGGAGAATGTATCAGAGGTGCGAGAAAACACAGCGATATAGGGGAAGTAATGATAGGAGCAAAAACATAGCGATATAGGTGAAGACATGCGAGGTGCGCGAAAACACAACGATATAGGGTAAGCTATGAGAGGTGAGCAATAACACAGCGATCAAGGTGAAGCTATGGGAAGTGCGCGAAAACAGCGATGTAGGCGAATCTATGGGAGGTGCGCGAAAACAAAGCAATATAGGGGACGGTATGAGATGTGCATGAATACACGGCGATATTGGGGAAGCCATGAGAGGTGCCTGAAAACACAGCGATATAGGGGAAGGTATGAGAGGTGTGCAAAAACACAGCGATATAGGAGAAGTTAAGAGAGGTGCGTGAAAACACAGAAATATAGGGGAAGGTAGGAGAGGAGCACGAAAACACAGGGATATCGGGGAAGGTATGGGAGGTGCACGAAAACAGGGCGATATACGGGAATGCATGAGAGGTGCGCAAAGGCACAGTGATATAGGGGATTCTATGGGCGGTGCGCAAATACACAGCAATATAGGGGACGTTATGAGATGTGCATAAAAACACATCAATATAGGGGAAGATATCAGATATGTGCAAAAATACATCGATATAGGGGAAGGTATTGGAGGTGCGCGAAAACAGCGATGTAGGCATAGCTATGGGTGGTGCGCGAAAGCACAGCGATATAGGGGAAGGTATGAGAGGTGCATCAATACACGGCGATAGTCGGGAAGCCATGAGAGGTGTGCGAAAACACAGCGATATAGGGGAAGGTATGAGAGGAGCGCGAAAGCAGGGCGATATAGGGAAGGTTATGAGAGGTGCGTGAAAACCCAGCGACATTGGGGACGTTATGAGATGTGCATGAAACCATGGTGATATTGGGGAAGGTATGAGAGGTGTGCAAAAACACAGCGGTATACGGGAATGCATGAGAGGTGCGCGAAGGCACAGTGATATAGGGGAAGGTATGGGAGGTGCGCGAATACATAGCGATATAGGGGAAGGTATGAGATGTGCGCAAAAATACATTGATATAGGGGAAGGAATGAGAGGTGCGCAAAAATACATCGATATGGGAAGGTATGAGAGGTGCGCGAAAACACAGCGATATAGGGAAAGCTATGAGATGTGCATGAGTACACGGCGATAGTCGGGAAGCCACGAGGGGTGTGCGAAAACACAGCGATATAGGGGAAGGTAAGAGATCAGCGTGAAAACACATTGATATAGGGGAAGGTATGAGAGGAGTGCGAAAACAGGGCGATATAGGGGAAGTTATGAGAGGTGCATGAAAATGCAACGATATTAGTGAAGGTATGAGAGGTGCACAAAAACACAGCGATGTAGTGGAAGACATGAGAGGTGCGCGAAAACAGGGCAATATAGTGGAAGGTATGGGATGTGCGCGAAAACAGGGCGATATAGGGGAAGGTATGAGAGGTGCGCGAAAACACAGCGATATAGGGGAAGGTATGAGAGGTGTGCAAGAACACGGCGATATTGGGGAAATTATGAGAGGTGTGCGAAAACACGGCGATACGTGAGAATGTATCAATTGTGCGAGAAAACACAGCGATATAGGGGAAGTATTGAGAGGAGCGAAAATATAGTGATCTAGGTGAAGACATGACAGGTGAGCAAAAACACGGCGATGCAGGGGAAGCTATGAGAGGAGAGCAATAACACAGCGATAGAGCTGAATCTATGGAGATGTGCGCGAAAAGACAGCAATATAGGGGAAGCTATGAGAGGTGCGCAAGGCACAGCGATATAGGGGATGCGATGGGAGGTGTGTGAATATACAGCGATATAGGGGATGTGATGAGATGTGCAATATAGGGGAAGCTATGAGAGGTGCGCAAGGCACAGCGATATAGGGGATGCGATGGGAGGTGTGTGAATATACAGCGATAGGGAATGTGATGAGATGTGCAATATAGGGGAAGCTATGAGAGGTGCGCAAGGCACAGCGATATAGGGGATGCGATGAGAGGTGTGTGAATATACAGCGATATAGGGAATGTGATGAG
>NW_027275934.1:0-47734 GCF_030028105.1 Mobula birostris
CTGGAAGAGCCTCCTTTGAGGAGCCTCGGGACAGCTCGTTCAGGGAGCGTCTCATTCTGCCGGAAGATCAGAGCGAGAGAGAGAGAGAAATCTCCCCGTCAGACCCGAGGCAAAGCAACAGATTCGGCTGCGGTTTTGGTCCGAATGGGGCCGAGGCCAGTCACCGACACCAGGCATGGTTGGCCGGCCAGTTAGACTCCGCCACAGGCCGAGCGCCTGGCTCGGGAACCGAAAGGGCTCCCAATAATTCCGCGTCAGGTGGGACTCGCTCTCCTCGCAACCTCAAACGGGGGCCACGGTAACGCCGCCAACGGCAAGGCGCCATGACACCTCGGGGTGCTCCGAAGTTCTCATGGCCCCTTCCGGCTCTCCTAATTTCATTCTCAAACTCCTTCCTGCTGGCTTTATAATCTTCCAGATCTCCATCATTAGTTTCTTAAACCTTTCGTAAGCTTTTCTTCTTGACTAGATTTACAACAGCCTTTCTACGCCACGGTTCCTGTTACCGACCGTCCTTTCCCTGTCTCATTGGAACGTCTCTAAGCAGAACTCCACGCAAAAATCCCCTCAACATTTGCCACACTTCACCGTACATTTCCCTGAGAATCTCTGTTCCCAATTTCTGCTTCCAAGTTCCTGCCTGATAGCCTCATATTCCCCCTTACTCCAATTAAACGTTTTCCTAACTTGTCTGTGACTATCCCTCTCCAATGCTGTGGTAAAGGAGATAGGAATTCTGGTCACAGGAGATAGAATTGTCCGCACAGAAACGTCAGATTGAATATAAAATCCCAATCCACCCCAATCCCCTCCCTCACACAAAAGCGAATAGATCATCCGCAGGGAAACTTCAGATTGACCATCAAACAACAAAACCCCTCCCTCACACAAAACGGACTGATAGTCTACATGGAAACTTCAGATTAAACATCAAACCCCAACCCCCCCCCCCCAATCTCATCTCTCACAGAAAAACTAACGGATCGTCCACACGGAAACGTCAGAGTGAACATCAAACCCTAACTGCCCCCCCCACCAATCCCCACACTCACAAAAAAACTAAGAGATCGTCCACACGGAAACGTCAGATTGAACATCAAACCCCAAACCCCCACAATCCCCTCCCTCACACAAAAACTAACAGATCATCCACAGGGAAACATCGTATTGAACATCGAACCCCAAACACCCCCTGAATCCCTCCCTCACACAAAAACTAACAGATCGTCCACATGGAAACGTCAGATTGAACATCAAATCCCAATCCCCTCCCTCACACAAAAATTAACAGATCATCCACAGGGAAACTCAGATTGACCATCAAACCCCCAAATCCCTCCCTCACACAAAAACTAACAAATCGTCCACACGGAAACGGGAGATTGAACATCAAATCCCAAACCCCCCCCAATCGCTCCCTCACACAAAAACTAACAGATCGTCAACATGGAAACGTTGTGTTGAACATCGAACCCCAAACCTCCCCAATCCCCTCCCTCACACAAAAACTAACAGATCGTCCACATGGAAACGTCATATTGACCATCAAACCCAACCCCCCCACCGAATTCCCTCCCTCACACAAAAACTAACAGATCATCCACACAGAAACATCAGATTGAAAATCAAATCTGAAACCCCCCGAATCCCTTCCCTCACACATAAACTAACAGATCGTGCACACGGAAACGTCAGATTGAACATCAAACCCAACCCCCCCCCGAATCCCCTCCCTCATACAAAAACGAACTGATCGTTTACATGGAAACGTGAGATTGAACTTCAAATCTCAAATCCCAAACCCCACCCAATCCCCTCCCTCACACAAAAACTAACAGATCGTCCAAACGGAAACGTCAGACTGATATCAAACAACAAAACCCCTCCCTCACACAAAAACGGACTGATCGTCTACATGGAAACTTCAGATTAAACATCAGACCTCAAACCCCCACCCCAAATCTCCTCTCTCACACATAAACTAGCAGATCGTGCACACGGAAACGTCAGATTGAACATCAAACCCCAACCCCCCCCCCCCCGAATCCCCTCCCTAACACAAAAACTAACAGATCGTCCACATGGAAGCGTCAGATTGACCATCAAACCCCAAACACCGCCGCCCCGAATCCCCTCCCTCATACAAAAACTAACAGATCGTCCACATGGAAATGTCAGATTAAACATCAAACCCCAAACCCCGCTTCCTTATGAACTGCAGTGCATAAGCGAGCCCTTTGGCCCATCTGGTCCCATGGTGGAAATGTTTTCCTTCATCTCTGCTCCCAAGGGTCGACCGTGTATTCTGAGGCTAAATTTAAGAACCCGACTTGGATGATGAGCGGACCGACCCACAAACACCCTCCCACCCGCCGATAACACTACCGGCAATGGACGCACCCCACCCACCAATACCGGATTGCCTGCCATTTATTTGGTCGTTACCTCTTCCGCCTCATTGTCTTGGCCCGGCCTTCAACGGGCATGGCAGAGAATTACGGTGTCGGTTTGGGAAGCGTCTTGCGGCGTCTCGCAGTCATCTTCCCCGTGGCTGGCAGTCGCAGCCCCCGAACTCCCTTTTGGAAGATCCTCCTTTGAGGAGCCTCGGGACAGCTCGTTCAGAGAGTGTTTCATTCTGCCGAAAGATCAGCGAGAGAGAGAGAGAAATCTCCCCGTCAGACCCGAGTTTTCTGATCGTTCTCTCTCCCTCTGGAGAAAAGACTGAGAGAGAGAGAGCCCTGACAGGATTCTTGACGAGCCACCCCCTGTCACACCGACAGTCAAGACTCCACAACTGGGAGCTGATGTCCAGCTGTTTGACAGTTGAGTCCCACTGGAATGGTGGGTTGGAATGGCAGCGGTGCAACAGGCACAAATAATCCCTTTCTTGGAGGAGGGAAGGAGGGAACAATGCCCTTCACACAAGTAGTGATGTGCTTCTGCATGTCCCACCCCTGGCAGCAGTGAGGAAGCACATGAGAGTTCCAGTGCAAAGAGTAGCCCGAGTTGAGAGTGCAAGCCTGTGCCTGTTCCTACAAGTAGAAAGATTGTAAACAAAGTACATACTTTTAGGTTAAATGGATGACCGAAGGGCTTCGAACACACGTTGCATTCGTATTTGATCTCCCCATTCTGTTTTTTCAGTGGGTAACGAAGTGACTGAAAACCAGGGAGACCTGCAGAAGAGGTCTTTGGTTTGCTCAGATTCATTGCCTCTTCACTCCCTGGAGCACATGAGGCAGCTTTCAGATGCATTGGTGGTTCTGAGTTTATTGAGGTACCTGAAGTTGACGGCTGGGCGAGGGGTATCTCCTTCAGCCCACCCCTGGAGCCATGGGTGAGGAGGCTCTGGTGGGGAGCAGAGATAGGAACGTCTTTTAGCTGCTCTGAAACATGATCCGTTTGCCTTTCTTCTGGAGGCAGCATGACGGGCAACACAGTCCGACTCATCATGGCATTGGAGAGGCAGTTTGCCACGACGAAGCCACAACAAACTGGAGGCATCTTGCCAAACAGGCTGAGGTTGTTCATGTTGTTGAAAGTGGCTGGGCTGCCGAGAGGATGAAGGCCACTGAATCCAGGTGAGTACTCAGGCAATGCATGTCTGGTATAGTGAGGAAATAGAGTGCTGTATGGATACATGTACTGACACAGGAGGTGGCCTCTCACTGAATACATCGGGTAGGAGACCAAACCCTGGGCATGGCTAGAATGCCCATTCATGGGCAGAGGGAGTTTGTTGAAAGCTGAGGTTGTCGAACTAGGAGAAAGAATGTGAGGGGTTTGTTGAATTACAGAAATCTCAAACCCTGAACCACGCCCCGCCAATCCCCTCTCTCACAGAAAAACTAACAGATTGTCCACACGGAACTGTCAGATTGAACATCAAACCCTAAACCCCGCCCCCCCCCGCCGAATCCCCTCCACCTCACAAAAACTAACTGATTGACCACACAGAAACGTCGGATTGAACATCAATCCCCTCCCTCACACAAAAACTAACTGATCGTCCACAGGGAAACGTCAGATTGAACATCAATCCACAACCCCCCCTTCCCCCTATCGCCCCCACACAAAAACAGTAGAAGTGATTTGGACATTTCATTTATTCTCTTTGGTTAATGTGTTGGGCAGTTGTTGGGATATAATTTTACTGCTACAGATTTTTCTGCCCCACCCTGGTGGATTTTCCGTTCATGGGAGTTATATGATTTTTCCATCTGTGTTCCAGCAAGTTGGGCACACTATGAAATGTACACCCTTTTGTTGTATCACAGCCTGAACATTGATCCTATCGCTGCTCAACTGTACCCCTGTTTTCTCTCCTCTTCCAGAACAGACTCGATGGGCTGAATGGCTTAATTCTGCTGTTTACAGTCTGTGCAAACATCTCGGGCGCCTGTATATAGTTGGGGTGCCCAAGACTTCTGCACACAGTACTGTGTTTGTCAATGTGCACTGAGAGCGTGCTTTTAAATCCGGCGGGAGCAAAGGGATGTTGGGAATTTTGCGTGTGGAATACCGCCGTAGGGGTGTGGGGACAGGTGGCAGAGAAGGTGTGTCTGGGGGTACCGACACACCCGGCCCTGAGACACCAGGCAAGGTCATTTGATTCCAAACAATTGGTTTATTGATCATTACAGATTGTCTCCCTGATGCTTCCCACTCCCACCCTTTTCCCAACCATGATTCCCCTCTCCCCTGCCCCCCCTTCCCACTCTCAGTCCACAATGGAGACCCACATCGGAATCAGGTTTATCGTCACTCATATATGTCATGAAACTTGTTTTATTTTGTATGGCTACAGTGCAGTACAATACGTAAAATTACTACAGTGTTCTGCAAATTTTTAACCTCCCTTGCTCTGTGTGTGTGTGTGTGTCTCTCTATCTCTCATACACACACACATAATGTACACCTTGTGTGTTGTCAGATCTGTTGTTCTCCATATGAGAAACTGTGTCTGATTCCTAGTCCCCAACTTTTTGACTGAATAGATGCGGAATGATTAATGTCAGGAGAATGTCAGGTTTTCATGAGATCCTGTCTGCCACCATTGTCCATCTTGAATGCTGGTCTGCTGCAGTGTTTCTGGCTGTTTTAAACAGTTTGTTCCCTGCAATTTCTTTTTCATTCCCTTTCATGTCACTTGTGTTTGAATTTCTTTCCTTGCACAGACTGATCCAAGTTGGTCTCATTTTCTTTGGTGATAAATGAGGATCAGATTTGATTAAGTTTTTTAAAAAGCAATCCGTGTGTTCAGATCCTTCCCTCACCTCTCCCGCTCTCACCCCTGGATGACGGAACTGCTGGCTTTGTGGCCAAGTTTGTGGACGATACAAAGATGGGTAGTGGGGGCCGTTGGTGTTGAGGAAGCAGGGAGGACTTGGACAGATTAGGAGAACGGACAAAGAAGTGGCAGATGGAATGCAGTGTCGGGAAGTGTACAGACATGCACTTTGGTAGAAGGAGTAAAGGCATGGGCTATTTTCGAAACGGAGAAAATTTTAAAAACCCGATGTACAGAGGGACTTGGGAGTTCTCGCACAGGATTACCTAAAGGATAAGTTGCTGGATACGTCATCGGGGAGGAAGGCAAATGTGATGTCAGCATTCATCTCGAGAGGACTAGAATACGAAAGCAAGGATGTGATGATGAGGCTTTGTAGGGCACTGGTGAGGCCTCACTTGGAGTATTGTGAGCAATTTTGGGAGCTTTATCTGAGCAAGGATGTGCTGACATTAGAGAGGAGGTTCACGGGGATGATCCCAGGGATGGAAGGTTAACGTGTGAGGAGCATTGGAATGCTCTGCTCTGGGCCTGTACTCGCCAGAGTTGAGACGGGAGGATCTGACTGAAACCCGTCAGATAGTGAAAGGCCTTGACAGAGTGAACATGGTGGGCACAGCCGCAGAATAGAAAGTCCTCCCTTTAGAACAGAGATGAGAAGGAATTTCTTTTGGCAGAGGATGATGAATCTATGGAATTTATTTCACAGAATCACAGTCCTTGACCATGATTGTTCTTGGCATACTTTTCCTCAGAAGTAATTTGCCACTGCCGCCTTCCGGGTGGCGGGTGGAGATACGTCCCTACCAAAGGAGGTGTAAGGCACTCCTTCCCTCCACTAGCCTGCAGGTCATCCTTGGGCAGGGTGTAGCACCTGCTTAGCCCCCCCCCCCCCCACACCCTCCCAGATCTAGGTCACATGAAGCCACAGGAGCAGGTGATGGATGGTCATATGAGCAGCCGGTGCAGATCACAAGTCCTGGTTATGCGACCACTGACGCCAGGCAGATAATCTCTGAAGAGTATTGATAATGGCTGCGGTCACCCGTCTTGTAAATAGCAAGGGTGTCAAAAGATACAAGGAGGAGGCAGGGGAATGGGGTTGAGGGGAATAATACATTTTGAGGAGAGATTGAGTCGCCTGGGACTGGGACGAGAGTTCAGAAGAATGAAAAGAGATCTTATAGAAACATATAAAATTATGAAAGGGATAGATAAGATAGAGGCCGGAAAGTTGTTTCCACTGATAGGTGAGACTAGAACTAGGGGACATGGCCTCAAGATTCAGGAGAGTAGATTTAGGACAGAGATGAGGAGAAACTGCTTTTCTCAGAGGGTGGTGAATCTGTGGAAATCTCTGCCCAATGAAGCAGTGGAAGCTACCCCAGTAAATATATTGAAGACAAGGTTGGATAGATTTTTGCAGAGCAGGGGAATTAAGGGTTATGGGGAAAAGTCAGTGAGTCCATGGCCAGATCAACCATGATCTTATTGAATGGTGGAGCAGGGTCGACTGGCCAGATGGCCTACTCCTGCTCCTGTTTCTTGGGTTCATATCAGCCTCGATGGAATGGTGGAGGAGATTTGAATTTGAATTTAATTTGCTTCTATTTAAATCTTGCATCCATCCCAAAACGTGAGGGAGTAAAAATCTTTGACTCTATCGCAGTGTACAGACATGTGAATTTAAAAGTCTAATAGTTTGAAGAAGTTTGGTTCCTAAGGTTGTCAAGCCGAGGAGTGGTAATGGGGACAAGCTCCCACTACCTAAAGGTGCTCCTTACGGCATATGACTCAAATAGCCTCTGACAACCAAGTTCAACTCCTGGCCTTCTCGTGTGGTTTAGCCTCTAAGCCCAGCGGAACTGTTTGTACTGACAGGAGAAGGGGCGAAGGCGGGTCCTACTGCCTTAAAACCAGTGCTTCAAGTAGATCGAGCTCATCAGGCTGGGAAGACAGTCCGTCTAAGAGGGGGAAAACTCTGCTTTCAAACCTCGGCTGCCTTGTGGCCATACCCACTCATGGGAAAGGCTTCGAGAGTAAATCCTGAGGACAGATCCGGAGCTGGAGTCCCTAAGGCAATCCGACACTGCCTTCAACCTCATTCTGGCAACTCCTGCGATGACACCGGTGCCAAGTTGTATCGGCCCTTGCCCTTCCCTTGGACAACGTTGGTGTCGTGGAGAGGGAAGACTTGCTGCATGGGCAACTGCCGGTCTTCCATAAAACCTTGCCCAGGCCTGCGCCCTGGAAACCTTCCAGGCGTGGATCCATAGTCTCGTGAGACTAACGGGTGCCACCACCAGTTTGAAGAAAGAAGCTGTCCCGTAGCCTATTGATCTTGGCTTTAATGCTGTGGTAGTGAAGCAGCAGAAACAGTTTATGGTTGGGTGGGGGGTGACTGGTGTCCCCGATGATCTTCCTTTCTGCACCTGCTGCTGTAAATGTCCTCAATGGAGGGAAGTTCACATCCACAGAAGAGCTGGGCTGTCCGTACTACTCTCTGCAGTGACCAGCAATCAAGGTTGGTGCAGTTCCCGTACCAGGCAGTGATACAGCTAGTCAGGATGCTCTCAATGGTGCCCCTGCAGAAGGTCTTGAGGATTTGGGGACTCGTGCCGAACCTCTTCAGTCGCCTGAGGTGGAAGAGATGCTGTTGTGCTTTTTTTTTTGCCACATAGCCGGTGTGTACAATCCAGGTGAGATCTTTGGTGATGTGTATACCGAGGAACGTGAAACTACTCACCCTCCCAACTGCAGTCCCAAATGGCCTGATTCTGTTCCTACGTCTGTGGTCTTGCATCATAAAGGTGTTTTTCTCCCCCTAGGAAGGAGATCTCAGACACTGTGGCTAAATACATTTTGTTTCTCTCTTTATTGCTCAGTCTGGACACCATGAACAAAGAGTCATTGACTGGCACCTCTTCACTGTACTCCAGCACCTTCGTCCGAGTAATCTCTGTCAACGTAGAAATGCAGTACACGAGAGACGTTGCTGTAAAATGCAACCCCAGGATCACACCCCATAAGAACGACTGGATTGGAATTTTCAAGGTAAGAACCTCCCTCCCCACCCAGCAAATACAAAATAGTAATTGGTTTATCGATTTAGAGACACAGCACGAGATAGCCCTTCGAGCAGCCCCCACCGATTGTAAACCCACACAAACTGCTGGAGGAACTGCAGCACATCAGGCAGCACCCATGGAAAGGAGTAAAACGGGTGATGCTTTGGTCGGAGAGTCGTCTTCAGGACTGAGAAGGAAGGGGGGGGGGGGCGATGCCTGAATAAAATGGTGGGGGGGGAGGCTAGGTGAAGCCAGGTGGGTGGGAAGGGTCAAGGGGGCTGCAGAAGGAAGAGTCTGACTGGAGGTGGAGAGTGGACCATTGGAGAAAGGGAAGGCAGCTGAGAAGAAGTGAAAGGTCAGAGCCAGGAATGGGCGGGGGGCGGGGAAGGTCAGAGTCGGGAATGGGCGGGGGGGTGAAAGGTCAGAGCCGGAAATGGGCGGGGGCGGGAAGGTCAGAGCCGGGAATGGGTGGGGGGGTGAAAGGTCAGAGCCGGGAATGGGCGGGGGGGGGAAGGTCAGAGCCGGGAATGGGGGGGGCGGTGAAAGGTCAGAGCTGGGAATGGGCGGGGGGGGGGGAGGGAATTTTGTTCACCGGAAGGAGAAATCAATGTTCATACCATCAGGTTGCAGGCTACCCAGATGGAATATGAGTGTTGGGGCTCCCCCACCCTGAGGGTGGCCTCATCTTGGCACGAGAGGAGGCCATGGATCGACATGCGGGAATGGGAATTAACTTATTAACCTACCCGTCTTTGTTCTGTGTGAGGGACCCGGAGCACCAGGGGGAAAGCCACGAGCACACAGGAAGACCACACAAACGTGCTGACTGAGGATACGGGATTTTAACACCAATCCCAATGCCCTGAGCTGTAATAGCCTCACGTGAACCACTAGGCTACCGTGGAGTCCCACCCCTTACTATTGTCACATGTACTGAGGGTCATGTGGGTGGCAGGATGGAGATGAATCTCTACCAAAGGAGGTGTGAGGCGCAGCTTCCCTCTGCTGGCCTGCTGGTCACCCCTGGGCAAGGTGTAGCACCTGCGTAGCCCCCACTCCCCGATCAGGGTCACATGAAAGCATGGGAGCAGGTGGTGGATGGTCGTATGAGCAGCCGGTGCAGATCACAAGTTCTGATTATGTGACTGCTGACGCCAGGCGGACAATCTCAGAAGAGTATTGATAATGTGGCTGGGGTGAGGTCACCTGTCTTGTAAAGACACTGGCCAGAAGAAGGCAATGGCAAACCACTTCTGTAGAAGAACTTGCCGAGAACAATCATGGTCGTGGAAAGACCATGATCGCCCACGTCATGCAACACGGCGCATGATGATGTCAGGCGACGTGGCCCATAACGAATGAACTAAGAGACAGTGAAAATACTTGCTTTGTGTGCCCTCCGCAGAGATTATTTCATTCCAACACGACATTTGAGGGAAGACAATAACGGAATACAGAATATATTACAGTTACTCAGAAAGTGCAACGCCAGCGGATAATAAAGTGAACAGTTACAATGAGGTACATTGTGAGGTTAAGAGTCTATGTAATCCTGTTAGGGGATCGTTCAGTAGTCCTATAACAGCAGATTAAAAACTGACCTGGAACCACGTGGCACTTTATCCATCTGTCTGATGGGCGGGGAGAGGATGAAATAATCTAGATTGACTAGTTTTGTCTTTTTTTACAAATGCTGCTTAACTACAGTACAGTGCAAAAATCATAGGTATATATATATATGTACTGTATATAGGTAGGGTGCCCAAGACTTTTGCACAGTACTGTATTTGTCAATGTGGAGCGGAGAGTGAGTTTGTAAATCCGATGGGAGGAAAGGACGTTGGGAATGGCGAGGACGGAGCACTGTGGGAGGGGTGTGGGACAGGTGGCAGAGAAGGAGTGCCAGAGGCAGGTGCAAACACACCCAGCCCTGAGAGACCAGGCAAGGTCATTTGATTCCAAACAATTGGTTTATTGATCATTACAGAATGTCCCTCTGGTGCTTCCTGCTCCCTCCCCTCTCCCTTTCCCTTTTCCCAACCATGATTCCCCTCTCCCTGCCCCCTTCTACTCTCAGTCCACAATAGACACCCACATCAGAATCAGGTTTATTGTCACTCACATATGTCGTGAAATTTTATTCTTCATGGCAGCAGTACAGAATTGAGAGCTACAGAGTAGGAGTTTGAAGAGATTTGGTATGTCAACAAATGCACTTGAAAACTTCCGTGGTGAGCATTCTGACACTGTCAGATATGGGGGTGGGGGGAGGTGGGGGCTACTGCATAGGACCGAAAGAAGCTGCAGAGGGTGGTAAATCTAGTCAGCTCCATCTTGGTTACTAGTCTACAAAGTACCCAGGGCATCTTCAAGGAGCGGTGTCTCAGAAAGACAGCGTCCATTATTAAGGACCTCCAGCACCCAGGGCATGCCCTTTTCTCACTGTTACAGTCAGGTAGGAGGGACAGAAGCCTGACAGCACACACTCAGTGATTCAGGAACAGCTTCTTTCTCTGCCATCCGATTCCCAAATGGACATTGAACCCTTGGACACTACCTCGCTTTTTTAATCTATATTATTTCTGTTTCTGCACAATTTTGTATCTATTCAACATGCATATACTGTAATTGATTTACTTATTTATTTTTCTTTTTTTCTTCTTCATTACGTGTTGCGTTGAACGGTCGCTGCTAATTGGACAAATTACACGACACACGTCGGTGATAATAAACCTGATTCTGTGTGATACATAAATTTACTACAGTACGGTGTAAAAGTCTTGGGCACCCCACTATATACCTGAGCCTTTTGCACAGTGCTTTATGTCTTGTAGTTTTGTGATCTGCCTGCACAGTTCTTTGGCTTTTAGCTATCCTTCCGTTTTGCCGCAGGTTGGACGGAGTACAGCTGGAGATTACCGCACGTTTGTTTGGGCTCCTCTCCCGAAGGAGGTCGGTCAGGTGGAACGCCAGCAGCAAGTAACGTTCGAAGGTAAGGGGAGTTTGAAAGCTTCCGATGCACCCAGCTTGCTCGTAGAGTGTTGCCCAAAAGAGGGACCTTAGATGCTGCAAGTCGATTCCGTTCCTCAGTGAAGTTACTGATTGGTTCTCGGAACGCAGGAGAAGTCCACGATTGGTTAATGTCAAGTGTAAAGGAGAACAAAATAAATGTTACTCCAGATCTGATACAGGACAAAAAAAAAACACAAGATAACCAACACAATAAGATAAAGAACACTGTAATTTAAAAAAAACGGAATAAATATAAAAACATAAGATAGCTTATATACACAGATTTCAAAATGGACATTCAACCCATGAACTCATTACTTTTTTTTGTAAATTTTCTGTTTTTTGCACTACTTGTTTAAATTTATCTATTTAATATACTGTACATATACTTGCTGTAATTCACTTGTTATTGCATTGTGCCGCTCCCGCAAAGTTAACAAATTCCATGACGTATGCCAGCGATGTTAAACCTGATCCTGATACAAAATTTAAAGAGTGCAAAATGAGAGCAAAAAAAGCAGCGAGGTGTTGTTCATGGGTTCAGTGTCCATTCAGAAATCTGATGGCAGAGGGAAGAAGCTGTTCCTGAATCATTGGATGTGTGTCTCCAGGCTCCTGTACCTCCTCCCTGATGGTGGAGGGGAAGAAACTGTTCCTAAATCGCTGAGTGTGTGCCTTCGGGCTCCTGTACCTCCCCCCTGATGGCAGAGGGGAAGAAACTGTTCCTGAATCACTGAGTGTGTGTCTTCAGGCACCTGTACCTCCTCCCTGATGGTAGCAATGAGAAGAGGGCATGTCCTGGGTGATGGGGGGGTCCTTATTAATGGATGCTGTCTTTCTGAGGCATCACCTTTTGAAGATGTCCTTGATGCTGAGGGGGAGGGGGGTGGGCTATTTCCTGTGTTGGAGCTGCCTGTGTTTGCAACCATCCGCAGTTGTTTCCAATCCTGTGCAGTGGCCCCTCCATACCAGACCAGTGATACAGCCGGTTAGAATGCTCTCCATTAGAAGTAGAGTTACTAGGACTTGATGTTTCAATTCTTTATGGTAAGTTGGCACTCTCGATGCTGGCAGTGGGCTTGGAGTGGTGACAAGGGGGGAGGGTAGGTACGTCATCGGGGTCATCAGGTGGGCACTCTCCTTTGACGTTTCGTTGATAAGCCCACGACGTCTCCAGAGGGCTCAACGGTGCTACCTGGTGTCCCAGATACACCCCCCTCAGTTCCATACCCTCCTGTCTTCATCTTGCAGCCCAGTTGTTGTCTTTCCTTTTAATCCAAATCCAGTTGCTGCTTTCTTCTGCTGCATTTGACAAGGACTTGATTGCTTGTTGGAGGGAGTGACCCCTCACCCCCATCTTCTTCAATAGACTGGTCGTAGATGTGGCAACGAATCCCCTGCATCCCACTTCTGCAGGGAAAATCTTGGTCTTCCAGCCATTCTGGGCAGCTTCAGTTGCCAGTTCGGAGTACTTGGTCTTTTCCCTCTCATAAGCTTCTTCGACACCATCTTCCCATGGTACTGTCAATTCCACAACATATGCCAGCTTGGCTGTTGTGGACCACAGGACCATGTCTGGCCCGAGTGCTGTAGCCGCAATGTCTGGGGGAAACACAAGCTTTTTTTCCAAGTTCATGTCCATTTTCCAATCCCGAGCAACCTGCAGCATGCTTACATCTTTCGATGTTATATGGTGCTCTGGAGGTTGGCCTGCTGGTACAAATCGTGTGATGTGGACATTTACTGCCGATGTTTGTGGGAGAGCATTTGTGGTGATTCGCCTCTATTCCAAGATTGATGCCAGCTGTCTGAGAACTTGGTTATGCTGCCAAGTGTACCGCCCCTGGGTGAGGCTCGTGGTGCATCCTGTTAAAATGTACCTTAGTGATCCAGGTGCTTGACAAAGAGAGCAAGCGGGGTCTTCTCCCCACCACTGGTTCAGGTTCTGGGGTGTGGGTAGGAGGTCATAAGTGGCTCTGGTGACAAAACTTAGCCGGGATCCCTCCATCTCCCAGATGTCACGCCAGCTAAGTTTCCTCTTTTCCAGGCTCTCCCAATTAGTCCAGTGGTCCTGCTTGGTCATTGAGAGGGCTCTGGCGTGTCGCTCTGCCTCCTCCTGTCTTCTCAACTCCTCCACCATGAGCCGTCCCTTTTGCACTGGTGTTGCCCTGTGCCATTGAGGAGCCTTTGGGACAAGCCCGAGCCCGGCTCTCCCATGTTGGACTTGGCCACCCACATCTCTGAAGTGAAGAGCAGACTTAGCACTCTGAACGGCTTCAGATGGAGTCCACTTCCTCTCCGTTGCCACACAGGGGGCCACTGTTCGAATAACAGTATCTTCAGATTCAGTGAGTGCATTTGAATTCTTCCACAAGACTTGCAATTGGTGATTCCAATTTGCCGTTCCCTCACAGTCCAACAAGACCACCTTGCCAGATTGGGGAGAGGCTCAGGAGTAAACCCAGAGGGAAAATTCTGAAGCTGGAGTCCCTACATTGAGTTCAGCACTAACTGGAAACTCCTCTGACATTGCCGGTGCCAAACTGTCGATCTCTGCCATTCCTTTGCATTTGTCAGCTGCATGGAGAGAGCTAGCCTGCTGTGTGGGCAAAAACTTGCTCTCCGTGTTGTACTTCCCTGGCTTGCACATCATGTAGACAGCTCGGACACAACATCCATGGTCCATTCTGACCAATGGAGGACCTCCAGGTCTAGCTCATTAACAGACTCCTTCAGCGGACTGGAGGACAGTCTCCATATGAAAGACCGGAAGAACTTAAAACATTGGAGCAGCCTATCGAGTCTGCTTTGCCCTTTCATCACGGCTGATCCATTTCCCTCTCAAACCCATTTTCCCTTTAACCTCTGACGCCCTATCTAATCATTTGGTGATGCATTGCCTGAGCTGCCTATTCAAACATCCAATATCAGTCCATCCTTTCTGAGATAAGGGGCCCAAAAGTGCACACAAGACTCCAGGTGAGGCCTCACTACTGCCTTATAATGCCTCAGCATTACATCCTTACATGCAGAAAGACTGGAATCCTCTCTCTCTCTCTCTTACTCACGCTGACACCAAGCTGTCTGGCCAGGGCAAACATCTGCCAGCAGGTTTGGTTGCTAACTTGAAAGCCAGCTCACGTTCCCAACCTCCGAACCAAAGCCCTGCTTGTGCTGAAGGCTAAAGCAGTGAAAAGACCCATTGGCGTGACCCTCAGACGTTCCTTCAACGATATCCCTGCAGCTGAGGACAGGAGTCCTTTAATAGAACATACAACAGTATAGTACAGGAACAGGCCCTTTGGCCCTCAATGTTGTGCCAGACCAATTAAATTAGTAATCAAATAGCTAACTAAGCTCATCTCTCCTGCCTACACAATGTCCATATCCTCCCATCTTCCTCACATTCTTGTGCCTATCTAAACATCTCTTAAAAATCTCTATTGTATCTATCTCAGCCACCACCACAGGCACCCACCACTCTCTGTGTAAAAGATCCGCTCTCACATCTCTGAAATTACCCTCACTCACCTCCTCCTCTCCTTGGACTCCCCGCTCTGGTTCTCTGCCTGCTCTGGATCTTCTCATCTCGAATTGCCGAAGGGACATCAACCGTCTCGACTTCATCACTCCTTCACTCCTCTACTGAACGCACTGCCCTCTGCTCTCCCCGCACCAATCCCAACCTGACCATCAAACTGGCAGGCAAATGGGATGCTGTTGTAGTGTGGCCCACTGACCTCTACTTTGCTGAGGCCAGGCTGTGACTCTCAGACACTTCCTCACACCTACCCCTCGAGGAAGACCCCACCCCACACCATCAGAAAACTGTCTCCGACACATCACTGACTTCATCCACTCTGGAGAACTCCCAACCGCTGTTACCAAACTCATAGTTCCCTTACCCTGCACTGCTCGCTTCTACCTCCCACCAAAGATCCACAGATCGGACTCTCCGGGTTGGCCTGTTGTCTCTGCCTGCTACTGCCCCACTGAACTCATGTCCTTATATCTCGATTCCATTCTATGCCCTACACAAAAAGCTGCCTGATATTCAGGAGAACATAGATGGGTCCCCGAGACCAGAACAGCACCTTATACAAAGTGGAAATTTCTCATCAGTCAAGCCTTGGAGTGAGACCATAAGCACCAGACTGCCACCTCCTACATAGGAACATAAGAAATAGGAAAAAGGAACAGGTGTAGGCCATCTGGCCCATCAAGCCTACTCCACCATTTAATAAGATCATGGCTGATCTGCCCATCGACTCATCTCCACCTACCTGCCTTTTCCTCGGAACCCAGCGGCCTCAATGACTACAGACCGGTGGCATTGACCTCCCACATCATGAAGACCCTGGAGAGACTTGTTCTGGAGCTGCTCTGGCCTATGGTCAGGCCACACTTATCCCGTCCAGTTCGCCTACCAGCCCCGACTAGGAGTTGAGGCTGCCATCCTCTACCTGCTGAACCGTGTCTACCCCACCTGGACAAGCCAGCGAGCACTGTGAGGGTCATATTTTTTGACTTCTCTAGTGCGTTCAACCCCATCCTCCCTGCTCTGCTGGGGGAGAAGCTGACAGCGATGCAGGTGGATACTTTCCTGGTGTCATGGATTCTTGACTACCTGACTGGCAGACCACAGTACGTCTGTGTGTCCGACAGAATGATCAGCAGCACCGGGGCTCCACAGAGGACTGTCTTGTCCCTCTTTCTCTTCATCATTTACACCTCGGACTTCAACTACTGCACAGAGTCTTGTCATCTTCAGAAGTTTTCTGATGACTCTGCCATAGTTGGATGCATCAGCAAGGGAGATGAGGCTGATTACAGGGCTACGGTAGGAAACTTTGTCACATGGTGTGAGCAGAATTATCTGCAGCTTAATGTGAAAAAGACTTTAAGTGGCTGGTGGTAGACCTGAGGAGAGCTAAGGTACCGGTGACCCCTGTTTCCATCCGGGGGTCAGTGTGGACATGGTGGAGGATTACAAATACCTGGAGATACGAATTGACAATAAACTGGACTGGTCAAAGAACACTGAGGCTGTCTACAAGAAGGGTCAGAGCCATCTCTACTTCCTGAGGAGACTGAGGTCCTTTAACATCTGCCGGACGATGCTGAGGATGTTCTATGAGTCTGTGGTGGCCAGTGCGATCATGTTTGCTGTTGTGTGCTGGGGCAGCAGGCTGAGGGTAGCAGACACCAACAGAATCAGCAAACTCATTCGTTTGGCCAGTGATGTTGTGGGGATGGAACTGGACTCTCTGATGGTGGTGTCTGAAAAGAGGATGCCGCCCAAGTTGCATGCCATCTTGGAGAATGTCTCCCATCCACCACATAATGTACTGGTTGGGCACAGGAGTACATTCAGCCGGAGACTCATTCCACCCAGATGCAACACAGAGCGTCATAGGAAGTCATTCCTGCCTGTGGCCATCAAACTTTACAACTCCTCCCTTAGAGGGTCAGACACCCTGAGCTAATAGGCTGGTCCTGGACTTATTTCCTGGCATAATTTACATATTACTACTTAACTATTTATGGTTTTATTAGTATTTATTATTGCAACTGTAACAAAAACCAATTTTCCCCGGGATCAATAAAGTATGACTATGACTAATTCCCCTACTGTGCAAAACTCTATCCAACCTTGTCTTAGATATATTTACTGAGGTAGCTTCCACTGCTTCATTGGGCAGAGAATTCCACAGATTCACCACCCTCTGGGAAAAGCACTTCCTCCTCATCTCCATCCGAAATCACTTCGCACAAATCTTGAGGCTACGTCCCCTAGTTCTAGTCTCACCTTCCAGTGGAAACAATTTTCTTGCCTCTATCTGATGTTACATACCCCATAACTGGGTTGCCAAACCAGCAGAAATGGACCACTTAGTTGGAGTCTGGATTACTGGAACTAAGAATGTTTTATTAAAGAAATAAGCAACACAGTACTCTAATCTTAAGGATATAAATGCAACAGGTTAGCAATGATAAAACACACATGTACACAGAACTAGGATAATAGGATCAATCAAGCTCTATCGCAGTCTAGGGGTAAAATGATCAGTCTCAAGTGACACAGAGTTCAGTTCAATTTAGTTCAGTTCTCAGTAATCGCTGTTGTGCCGTTGGGGAGAGAGAGAGAGAGAGAGTGAATGAATATGCAAATCGGATTCCAAACAAACCTTCGATATTCCTTGCAGTTAGCTTTTGGGCGAGCCCTTTGTAATGTCTTCTGAGGTCACCGACTGTGACCCCTCCATTCCAGATACGATCGTTCTTCTGCGGTGAGCCCAGCACCCAGGCAAGGGCGGACACACACACCGGGTTCCCGCCGACCGTACCGCGTCTATGGCTGGGCCCGCGAGCAGACCTCCAAAACTTTCACCAACTTGTGGGGGCACACCGCTTCCCGGGTCTCGTTACCTCGTGGTGTCGTGGTGTGTCTGTTGCCTTAGCGAACCTGTCCCTTTTATCTCCCTGCTGGGGTATTGTCTGTCCATCAAACTTCAAACAGTTCAGTTTCAAAGCAACCGGTCTTGAAAATTTTTGTTAATATCTCTCGTCCCCCATTAACATTTCTGAATGTTCCCCCATTGTCCTCTTATTGGCATCAATCTTCTGATAATTTGGTCTGTTGTCACACTGATCTATTTCCTTCATAATTTTGTATGTTTCTATACGATCTCCTCTCATTCTTCTGAATTCCAGCGAGTACAGTCCCAGGCTACTCAATCTCTCCTCATCGTCTAAACTCCTCATCTCTGGAATCAACCTAGTGAACCTCCTCTGCACCGCTTCCAAAGCCAGTAAATCCTTCCTCAAGTAAGGAGACCAGAACTGCATGTAGTACTCCAGGTGCAGCCTCACCAGTACCCTGTAGAGTTGCAGCATAACCTTCCTGCTCTTCAATTCAGTCCCTCTAGTAATGAAGACCAACATTCCATTTGCTTTCTTGATAGCCTGCGGCACCTGCAAACCAACCTTTTGTGATTCATGCATAATTACTCCCAAGTCCCTCTGCACAGCAGCATGATGGAACTTTTTACTGTTTAAATAATAATCTGCTCTTCCATTTTTCCCTCCAAAGTAGATGACCTCGCATTTACCAACATTGTACTCCATCTGCCAGTCCCTTGCCCACTCACCTAACCTATCTATACGTATCTCTCTGTATCTTCTACACAATTTACTTTTCCACTCAATTTGGTATCATCAGCAAACTTAGATACACTACACTCGATTCCCTCTTCGAGATGGTTAATATATATCGTGAACAGTTGCAGGCCCAGCACCGACCCGTATGGCACCACCGCTCACCACCGATTGCCAACCAGAGTAACACCCATGTATCCCAACTCTGCTTTCTTTCAGTTAGCCAATCCTGTATCCATGCTAATACATCACCCCAACTCTTTGCATCCTTATCTTATGGATAAGTGTTTTATGCAGCACCTTATCAAACACCTTCCAGAAATCCAAGTAAATAACGTCCATCTGTTCTCCTGTATCCACTGCGCTCATTATAACCTCAAAGAGCTCCAGTAAGTTTGTCAAACAGGATCTGCCTTTGCTGAATCCATGCTGCATCTGCCTGATGGATCCATTTCTTGCCAGATGTCTTGCTATTTCTTCTTTAATGATAGCTTCAAGCATTTTCCGAACTACAGATGTTAAACTTACTGACCTGTAGTTACCTGCTTTTGCCGACATCAGTTTTTGAACAGTGGCGTGACATTCGCCGTCTTCTCATCCACCAGAACCTGCCCACAGTCCAGAGAATTTCAGTGGATTCTCACCAAAGCCTCTACTATAAATTCTGCCATCTCTTTCAGGACCCCAGGATGCATTCCATCAGGTCCAGAGGACTTATGTATCTTCAGGCCCACAAGTTTGCTCAGCACTACCTCTTTAAAGATAGCTATTGTATCGAGGTCTTCACCTCCCATCACTTCCATAACATCTCTCTTTGGCATGTTAAACATGTCCTCCACCATGAAGACCAACACAAAATAGTCATTCAAAGCTTCTGCTATTTCCTCGTTACCCAATATCAATTCCCACTTCTCATCCCTCCAAGGAACCTACGTTCACTTTAGCCACCCTTTTCCACTTTATATAATTATAAAAACTTTTACTCTCAGTTTTTATATTTTCTTTATTTTCTTTCTTTATTCCCTTTCGTTATTACCTGCTTGATGGCCCTTTGTTGCTTTTCAAAATTTTCCCAGTCTTCCAGTTTCCCACTACTCTTGGAGGCTTTCTATTCACAGGCTTTTAGTTTGACGCCTTCTTTTATATCCTTAGTCATCAAAGACTGGCTCTCCCCACTTTTACTGTCCTTGCTTTTTACTGGAATATACTTTTATTGAGCACCATGAAAAATCTCTTTGAAAGTCTTCCACTGTTCCTCAGTAGTCCCGCCATATAGCCTGTGTTCCCAGTCGACACTAACCAAATCCTTCCTCATCCCATTGTAGTCTCCATTGTTTAGGCATAATACACTAGTGTTATATCAAACTTTTGCACCCTCCATTTGTATGGGAAACTAAATCTTACTGTGATCAATCTTTCCAAGAGGGTCCCTAACTACAAGATCACTAGTTTTAACGTCAGTAAGACCAAAGAACTGATTGCAGACCTCAAAGGGTAAGATGAGGGAACACACATCAGTCCTCACAGAGGGATCAGAAGTGGAGAGAGTGAGCAATTTCATGTTCCTGGGTGTCAACATCTCTGAGGATATCGATGCAGTTACAAAGAAGGCACAACATCGGCTATATATCATGAGGAAGCTGAGGTGATTTAGTATGTCTGCAAACACACTTGCAAATCTCTACAGATGTACCATGGAGAGCATTCTAATCGGCTGCATCACCATCTGGTATGGTGGTGGGGGTGGGCACTGCACAGGACCGAAAGGAGCTACAGAAAGTTGTGAACTCAGTCAGCTCCATCATGAGCACTAACCTCCCCAGCATCCAGGGCATCTTCAAGGAGCGATGCCTCAAAAAGACGGCCTCCACCATCAAGGACCCCCATCGCCCAGGGCATGCCCTCTTCTCACTACAACCGTCAGGGAGAAGGTACAGGAGCCTGAAGGCACAAACTCAACAACTCAGGAACAGCTCCTTCCCCTCAGCCATCAGGTTTCTGAATGGACAATGAAACCATGAACACGAGCTGACTACTTTTCTCCCCCTCTTTTTGCACTACTTAATTAATTTAACTATTTTATATATATATATATATATATATATATATATATACAGTAATTCACAGTTTTGTTTATTATGTATCACATTGTACTGCTACCACGTAACAACAAGTTTCACGACGTACCCCAGTGATATGAACCAAATTCTGATTCTGTTCCGTATCACCAGTGATGAATCACCACACTTGATCAGAATCAGGTTTCACATCATTGACATATATTGGGAAAGTTGTTGTGAAACTTGCGACATAAAAACACTGTAAGTTGCAATAGGAAACATACTAAAAATTAAACTAAATGAGTAGTGCAAAAAGACTGCAAGAAACAGTGAGGTGGTGTTCTTGGGTTCAATGTCCATTCTGAAATCCGGTGGCAGAGGGGAAGAAGCTGTTCCTGAATCATTGACTGTGGGTCTTCAGGCTCCTGTACCTCCTCCCTGATGGTAGCAATGAGAAGAGGGCATGTCCTGGGTGGTGGGGGTCCTTAATGATGGTAAGAATATATAGCTGTGGAGGGACAGAACATAGAACCTGACAGCACAGTACAGGCCCTTCACCCCACGATGTGGTGCTAATCTTTAACCTACTTTAAGGTCAATTTAACCTTTCCCTTCCACAGAGCCCTCCATTCTTCTGTCATCCATGTGCCCATCTAAGAGTCTCTTTAATGTCCCTAATGTATCTGCCTCTACCACCACCCCTGGCAGGGTGTTCCATACACTCACTACTCTGTGTGAAGAATTTACCTCTGACATCCCCCCTATACTTCCCTCCAATTATTTTAAAATGATGCCCCCCTTCCCCATTAGCCACTTCCAACCTGGGAAAAAGTCTCTGACTGCCCATTTGATCTATGCCTTTTTCATCTCCTCCATCAAGTCACCTCTCACCCTCCTTCGCTCCAAGGAGAAAAGCCCTAACTCATTCACCCATTCCCATAAAGACATGCTCTCTGATCTGGGGAGCATCCTGGTAAACCTGATAAAGTTTAAGGGAATGGGGGATTCTCAGATCCCTGTAAACAATGGACTCGGTACTGACTATGTCTGTGACTGCAGTGTGTTTGAATAATGTCTCACAGCTGCTTTCTTTGGAGCAAGATAAGGGTTAAGGTTCGTCCAGATCCACATAAGATGTCTCTGGGCTTTTCACACCTTTTGATTTTGACAAAAAGCAGTACCTGATGGAAATTAGACAGAACATTGCTTTCTTAATTAAAACACAAATTTGACTTATCTTTGTAATTATGTTGTGGCTCCAGCAAACCAGGTAGGACATTCCTTACTTTAATTCAGGTGGCTGGGGTGTCGATCAAACTGATTGTTCATTGTATCAGTAGTCCATTGACTTGGCCGGAATAATTATCAAACTGATTGTTCATTGTATCAATAGTCCATTGACTTGGCCGGAATAATTATCAAACTGATTGTTCATTGTATCAATAGTCCATTGACTTGGCCGGAATAATTATCAAACTGATTGTTCATTGGTATCAATAGTCCATTGACTTGGCCGGAATAATTATCAAACTGATTGTTCATTGTATCAATAGTCCATTGACTTGGCCGGAATAATTATCAAACTGATTGTTCATTGTATCAATAGTCCATTGACTTGGCCGGAATAATTATCAAACTGATTGTTCATTGGTATCAATAGTCCATTGACTTGGCCGGAATAATTATCAAACTGATTGTTCATTGGTATCAATAGTCCATTGACTTGGCCGGAATAATTATCAAACTGATTGTTCATTGTATCAATAGTCCATTGACTTGGCCGGAATAATTATCAAACTGATTGTTCATTGTATCAATAGTCCATTGACTTGGCCGGAATAATTATCAAACTGATTGTTCATTGGTATCAATAGTCCATTGACTTGGCCGGAATAATTAATCAAACTGATTGTTCATTGGTATCAATAGTCCATTGACTTGGCCGGAATAATTATCAAGCTGATTGTTCATTTGTATCAATAGTCCATTGACTTGGCCGGAATAATTATCAAGCTGATTGTTCATTTGTATCAGTAGTCCATTGACTTGGCCGGAATGGTTATCAAGCTGATTATTCTTTGTATCAATAGTCCATTGACTTGGCTGGAATAATTATCAAATTGATTGTTCTTTTGTATCAATAGTCCATTGACTTGGCCGGAATAATTATCAAGCTGATTGTTCATTGTATCAATAGTCCATTGACTTGGCCGGAATAATTAATCAAACTGATTGTTCATTGGTATCAATAGTCCATTGACTTGGCCGGAATAATTATCAAGCTGATTGTTCATTTGTATCAATAGTCCATTGACTTGGCCGGAATAATTATCAAGCTGATTGTTCATTTGTATCAGTAGTCCATTGACTTGGCCGGAATGGTTATCAAGCTGATTATTCTTTGTATCAATAGTCCATTGACTTGGCTGGAATAATTATCAAATTGATTGTTCTTTTGTATCGGTGGCCTTATAACTTCTGACAATTCTGACATCAGGCAGTGAATGTGTTGAACTGCCGGGGAGATCAGAAAGGTTCTCTCCCTGATGTCGGGTCCCAATTCACTCGCCGGCTGAGCTCGAAGAAATAAACGGGTGGAAAGATAAGTAACGATCTTTTTTGTACTGTTGTTCTTTGATCCAGCAAAGTTACGTTTACAAACCTCCTCTGCACCTTTCCAATCATGAAGCAACCAGAACACGACGCAATTGTGTTGTGGGTAGTGGGGAAGTGGTGTGGGATTAGAAAGAGGGCGATAGGATTGGGGAGGGATTATAAAGGGGTAGTAGAGAATGTGGTTAAGACCATAAGATGCAGATCAGAATTAGGCTATTTGGCCCATCAAGTCTGATCTGCCATTTCATCATGGCTGATCCATTTTTCCTCTCAGCTGCAATCTCCTGCTTTCCATATAACCATATCACAATTACAGCATGGAAACAGGCCATCTTGGCCCTTCTAGTCCGTGCCGAACGCTTTCTCTCACCTAGGCCCATCTACCTGTACTTGGCCCATAACCCTCCATTCCTTTCCTGTCCATTTTCCTAATGAATTTTTTTTTCATGACAAAATCGTACCTGCCTCTACCACTTCTACTGGAAGCTCGTTCCACACAGCTACCACTCCCTGAGTAAAGAAGTTCCCATTCTGTTACCCCTAAACTTTTGCCCCTTAACTCTCTTGTTCTAATGTCCTCTTGTTTGAATCTCCCCTCTCTCAATAGAAAAAGCCTATCCATGTCAACCCTATCTATCCCCCTCATAATTTTAAATACCTCTATCAAGTCCCCCCACAACCTTCTACGCTCCAAACATTAAAGACCTAACTTGTTCAACCTTTCTCTGTAACTTAGGTGCTGAAACCCAGGTAACACTGTAGTAAATCTCCTCTGTACTTTCTCTGTTTTGTTGACATCCTTCCTATAATTCGGTGATCAGAACTGTACATAATACTCCAAATTTGGCCTCACCAATGCCTTGTACAATTTTAACATTACATCCCAACTCCTATACTCAATGCTCTGATTTATAAAGGCCAGCACACCAAAAGCTTTCTTCACCATCCTATCCACATGAGATTCCACCTTCAGGGAACTATGCACTATTATTCCTAGACCACACTGTTCTACTACATTCCTCAATGCCCTACCATTTACCATGTATGTCCTATTTTGATTAGTCCTACCAAAAAGTAGCACCTCACAGTTATCAGCATTAAACTCCATCTGCCATCTTTCAGCCCGTTCTTCTAACTGACCCAAATTCTCTGCAAGCTTTGAAAACCCACTTCATTATCCACAATGCTACGTGTCTTAGTATCATCTGCATGCTTACTAATCCAATTTACCACTCCATCATCCAGATCATTAATGTATATGACAAACAACATTGGACCCAGTACAGATTCCTGAGGCACACCATTAGTCACTGGCCTGCAACCTGACAAACAGTTATCCACAACTACTCTCTGGCATCTCCCATCCAGCCACTGTTAAATCCATTTTACTACTTCAATATTAATACCTAACAATTGAACCTTCCTAACTAACCTTCCGTGTGGAACTTTGTCAGAGGCCTTACTGAAGTCCATATAGACAACATCTGCCACTTTACCCTTGTCAATTTTCCAGGTAACCTCTTCAAAAAATTCAATAAGATTTGCCAAACATGACCTTCCATGCACAAATCCATGTTGACTGTACCTAAACAGACCCTGTCTATCCAGATAATTACATATACCATCTCTAAGAATACTTTCCATTAATTTACCCACCAGTGATGTCAAACTCACAGGCCGATAATGGCTAGGTTTACTCTTAGAACCTAGCAATTTACTCTTAGGTTTACTCTTAGAACACCTCCACCACCATCGCCAGCAGCCCATTTGACGCACTCACCACTCTCTGTATAAAAAACTTACCCCTGACATCTCCTCTGTACCTACTTCCAAGCACCTTAAAACTGTGCCTTCTCGTGTTAGCTGAGAAAAAGCTTCTGACTATCCAAACAATCAATCACCATCTTATACACCTCTATCAGGTCACCTCTCATCCTCCGTCGCTCCAGGAAGAAAAGGCCGAGTTCACTCAACCTATTCTCATAAGGCATGCTCCCCAATCCAGGCAACATCTTTGTAGATCTCCTCTGCACCCTTTCTATGGTTTCCACATCCTTCCTATAGTGAGGCGACCAGAACTGAGCAGAGTACTCCAAGTGAGGTCTGACCAGGGTCCGATATAGCTGCAACATTACCCCCCCGGGCTCGAAACTCAATCCCACAGTTGATGAAGGTCAATACACTGTATGCTTTCTTAACCACAGAGCCAACCTGCGCAGCAGCTTTGAGCGTCCTATGGACTCGGACCCCAAGATCTCTCTCATCCCCCACACTGCCAAGAGTCTTTTTCTTCATTAATCTTTTCATTGATTTAAAAAAAGCATAAATACAATCAAGAAGAGAATTAATTCAAATATATATATCAGTAACAATATAATCCAAGGTTAAGATAGACATTGTCAAAATCATAGATATTGTTAAACTAGTATAAAATATATAATAAAAAAATGAAAATAACAATTCTCTTTGCAGTTTATGAAGAGAAAGGGAAAATCATTGGGTTTTAAATGAAAAGGAAAAAAAACCCACTACACTAAAAAACAAAACAAAAAAAAAAGGACTGGGCATTCCATTTTGAGGATACAATCAAAAAAGAAAGAAAGAAAGACTTTCTGATCAAATCTAAAACTTTGAAAAAAGACTGAAAGAGTAATAAATAATTAAATGAAAATATTGGATAAAAGGTCACCATATTGCTAAGAGCCTTACCATTCATACTATATTCTGTCATCATATTTGACCGACCAAAATGAACCACCTCTCACTTATCTGCGTTGAACTTCATCTGTCACTTCTCAGCCCAATTTTGCATCCTGTCAATGTTCCGCTATCCACACTATCCACAACCCCGCCAATCATTGTGTCATCTGCAAATTTACTAACCTATCCCTCCACTTCCTCAACCAGGTCAATTGGTGGCCACCGAGAGGTCCTGTTGTCCTCTGCTGGATGGACTGTAGGCGCTCGTCAAAGTGGTCTCCCAATCTGGGCCAGGTCTTACAGGTGAAATGTTGCCTCACCTGGAAGGACTGTTTGTGCCCCGAATGGTAGTGAGGGAGGAGATCCAGGGGCAGGTGTGGCACTTCTCCTGGTGGCCACCAATTTTAATTCTATTTGCCATTCCCATTCCAACATGTTGGTCCATGGCCTCCTCTACTGCCGCGATGAGGCCACTCTCTGGTTGGAAGAACAACTCCTTATTCCGTCTGGGTAGTCTCTAACCTGATGGCATCAACATCAATTTCTCCTGCTTCCGGTAAAGACCCCCCCCCCCCCACTTCACCATTCCCCATTCCCATTTTGCTCCCTCACCTTTTCTCCTTCCCTGCCCATCACCTCCCTCTGGTGCTCTTCCCCCTTCCCTTTCTTCCATGGCCTTCTGTCCTCTCCTATCAGATTCCCCCTTCTCCAGCCCTTTATCTCTTTCACCAATTTCTCAGCTCTTTACCTCACCACTCCCCATCTCCTGGTTTCTCCTCTCACCCACAACCTTGTACGTCTTCCCCCGCCTTCTTACTCTGATCTCATCTTTTTTTTTCTAGTCCTGATGAAGCATCTTGGCCCAAAACGACAACTGACTGGTTCAAGCTGACAGGAAGGTGACAGTAACTCAAATCACCTCACGTTACAACAGTGGTGTGCAGAAGAGCATCTCTAAACACACATGTCGAACCTTGAAGTGGATGGTGAAGAATACCATTTTCACAATACCAGTAATATTATTGAAAAAAAAATAACGTTGACTTGCCGTCTATGCAGAAGTAGACATCATGGTACTTGCAGCTGCCTAAATTGACATACAGTGGCAGGAAAACGTTTGGGCACCCCTGGTCAAAATTTCTGTTACTGTGAATAGTTAAGTGAGTAGAAGATGAACTGATCTCCAAAAATCATAAAGTTGAAGATGAAACATTCTTTTCAACATTTTGAGCAAGATTAGTGTATTATTAGTTCTAACTTTGGTTAGTGAACTGCTGCATGTACTCTATTTTGCAGCAAGTGTTTCTCTGCCTATTGATGCAATGCTCACCATTAGCTTCGATTTTTTTAAAAATCTGATTTTATATTTAAATTGTTTCCTGATGTTTCCCTGCTTATGATCTCAATGAGTCCACAACTGTATTTGCTGTTGAGAGTGTGAGCCACGTCTCCAACGAGGCCGTGACTCTGGCCGGTCGGTGTCCGACGAGGTTGGGGCTTTATGTGCGTAATTGGTATTTTGGGGGATATCAGTATTTCTTTCCTTCCCTGTTTGCCCTTCATCTGTTGGCTTACTGGGCCAATTAAGAAGGCATTTAAGAGTCTATTGCTTTGCTCAGCTGTGTGTTTGTAGTATTCTGAGCTTTAAGAGTGCATTTAGTGAGTTATGGATCTGATTGCACTGTACAATGACAGCTTTTGATTATAATTACAGGAGAATGGTACCAGGAGGACAGTGTCAAAATCAAAATGCATTTCCTGCCACTGGGGATCTCAGGACATGTGTGATAAACAAAACAAAATGGTATGTGAGAGTCCATTTGATTCTTGCAGCTATTACTGCATTGAAGCAGGTGGATTTTAATTGGAAATTTAAGCTTCAAGTAGCAATAAATGAATAGAAACTAAGTAAAATTGTAGTTGATTTCACCCTGCTGAGGTATGTATTTTGAATGATAAATAATTGGTTGAATTGGAAGCTACTACCTATTATAACTTTGATTTGATTGCATCCCTAACAGAGAAAGTATCTGAGCAGAGTCATATTGAGGGCAGGATTCATGCGCTGAAAGATGATCTGAGGAAACATAAATCTTTTGTAAAGAAATTGAAGAAAGAGCAGAAGCTTCGGAAGGAGAGATTGAAGGCACAGGAGACCAGTCTCATTAAAGAGCTAAGGGTAAGATTATCGTCGTACCTTCTTACCTTGACTGTCCTACCAGTCTTTGATTAGGGCAATAAGAAAGTTGTATGTATATACTACTCCAAACTCAATTTGCTCTCCACAATTGTTTAATTTGGAAAATTGTTGAGGAAATTAAGTAACACATAAAGGTTGCTGGTGAACGTTTATGTGTGTTGCTTGAAATTCCAGCACCTGCAGATTTCCTGGTGTTTGAGGAAATTAAGTATATGATTATTCAAAGGACTTGATCTGCCTTTATTCTTTTTGTTTCTGGTCCATTGCTGGAAAATCCTTTATATCACCCTCAACTCATTCTTAGGGCTCTTTGCATTGCTATATTGCTTCTGACTTTCGAAAGTCTTTGAAAAGTATGCAGCATTCAATAGTGCGTTCGGTTGTCTCTCCCCAATCGCTGCTATTCTCCTGCTTTGTATCTGCTATGTTAAAGCAGCAGGAGGCAACGCTTTCTGAAAGTTTGGAGAAATCTGGATTGTTGCAGTCTTTACAATTTATTTTTTACAGCATTTAGCCAAATTGATTTGCCATCCTCTGAATATTTTTAGTTGTCAGCCTTGATTAATTTACCAACTAAAATTGGATTTATTAAGTTGAAAATGCTTTTGCTGATTTGTTGAGTTTGCAGACACTGCCTTCGTATGCCGATGGAAACTGTTTCCAATATTCTGAGACATATGTGAATTTTGGACTGTACTTCATATTGGTTTCCTTCAGGTTTTTGGTGTTTTGTTAATTGTGGCTGGTTGGTGGGTGGGTGAGCTGTAAATATTTTGTGTGTAAGGTGGGGGTTGGGGGTTTTGATGTTACTGTCATTGGTCTGTTTTGCAGGTGAGGGGGTCGGGGATTGTTATTGTAATTTTTTTTCCTGTGGGGGAGCAGTGTGGATTTAATGCTATTGTCCCCGATTTTTCTGCAAGTGAGCAGGTCAGGGATTGTTATTGTCGCTGTTTTTCTCTGTGAGTCAGGGGATTGCAGATTGTTATTGTTGCTGTTTTTTTTATGTGAGTCAGGGAGTCGGGGATTGTTACTGTTTCTTATCTTTTTCGTACTGATGGTGGGGGAGAGTTGGTGTCTTTTCTTTCATCAACTCTCATGGTCTTTCTGTATTTCAGGACTATCTGGAGAAGACAAGTATCAGAGTTGTACATGCCTACTTTGACAATATAATGAACCTTTGAACATTTCACCGTTTTCTTTCTCTTGTATTACCAGTCTTGTGATGAATCGATTAAAAGGACTCAAGCAAAACTAAGCAAAGTGTCCAGTTCCACCAAACCACAAATCAAAACCCCTTCCTCCATTGCTGCTGAGAAGCCCAAGGCTGAACCACTTTCTCTACAAAGGTAATGTCACTGGGCAATACAGCCTTAGTTGGAAAAAGACTTCTCAGAATATTGGTAGTATCACTGTTTTATAAGTTAAACATAATGGGATGCCTTCTCCCCTATTGAAAGTACTTTTTTTAAAATTAGGTTGCACGTGACTGTTGTTCATTTATTTAGCAGACTTCTTTAATGAGTAGTACAGTACTTTCTACTGAGGAGGTGGAGCATGAAACAATGACAGTGACTTTTGAAATATTATTTCAGCAATTCTGTTTCTCTCTCTTTAGACACTGCTTCACCTGCTGAATATTTCTGTCATTCTCTTTACATTTCCAGCATCTGTGATATTTTGATTTCTGTTTTCAAAAAGTTTACCTAAATTTCTAGCAGGTTTTCTTTCAATAGCTGATTGTTCCATCCAGTGACATAATTCATTCAATTCTGCAGTTTAATGATAATCTGTAAAATTTGCTGTGCTGTTGAGACTCTGGGATTTGCCTCAGAAATGTTGTGAGTAGCTTACTGTAACGTGCACGGAATCAGGCAGAATTTGTGAAAAGAAAAGCAGTCTACAATGTCGATCTGCGATCCTCTGCTCTGCAAAATTCCAAAGACAATATGATATTTATCTGCCAAGCTCTTAAGCTCAAAATTAGTTTTCTGCTTTTTGTTTTCAGGACTGAATCTGCAAAGAGCTGGAAAGGGTGAAGGATCTAATGTGTCATTGAGTTGCATTGTTAAAAAGGGTACATCTGCATCTCAAAATGTTCTCTCTGTAAACACCTGAGATGACACATTCCAAAAAAATTGATAAAAGGAAGTCTTTTAAGTTGAAAGTTTAGAAGTATAAATACTTTTAAAAATTAGTTGAACAACTAAATTGTGTTTCTAAAAATAAAAAATAAAACTTACCTGCCTATTTCCTAAGCAAAGCTCATAGAACCATAAGAATAAATATGATGGGAACTATATCTATGATGGTCGAGAAAAGACCTACCCATTCTAATTCCACGTCCTACCTCAGGCTCTGTAGCCCAGTTGATCGCAGCTCTTCAGATATTCATTTACTTTTTAAATATGAGGGGAATTTATACCTTGGAAGTATTTCAGATCCCTCTACCATCCTCTGAGTGAAAATACTTTTAATACTACCAGCAGTTACTATGGACTTCAGTTTTTTTTTAATCCCCCGTTCAGGAAATAAGTCCTTCTCATTTCTGCCATTTAATCCTCCCAACTGTATACATCTCAAGACTAGAAAACAACCCAAACTTATCTAATCTTTCCTCCATAGCTACAGTTTTCCAGGCTTAACAATATCTCTTGTAAGACCGACCTGGAGTCCCACAATCCAGGCTATTCACATGGTTCGGTATTGAAGGATTACTCTACCAATAGAGATGCAATGGTATTCGGAAGCCTGTCTGGTTTTATCAATGTAACAAATAATGTTGTCCTAATTTTAAAAAGAAGTAGGAAGTATTCTTCCTCGAGTTCTTGCCAATGTTTTTCTGGCAACCGACACTTAGAACATTATCTGGTCTGTCATCTCTCCATCACTTCAATCACTTACAGTTGCCTGGCCCAGATCACTTTATTTTCACTGTGGATTTAGTGTTTATACGTTTTCATCCCCTTCCAGGAAGTCCTTAAAGTTCTGCTTCTTTCTAGACAACAGACCTTATCAGTTCCCCTTCCTCACCATCTTTCCTCACCTGGTAGAACTAGTTCTTACTCTCAAGTTTGACTTAGGTTTCTCCCACTTTCTCCAAACTAAAGGTGTAGCCTCGGACAGTTGCATGGGCCCCAATTAAACATGCCTTTTCAGCAGTTATAACTTACAAGTTCAGTATCTCCATTCCAGTACTTGTATCCTGGGAAGATTCCAGCACACATTGCAAAGTAATGAAACCTGTTGCTACTTTCTAGGTGATCTGAATGGATATCATCTGGGAAACAATTGTTATATTGTCAGTATTTATTTTTATGATTTTTTTGATGAGATTAGTTCTTCCTAATGTTAACTTCAGTAAATTAATTTTGTTTTTTAATGAAGAACCAGCTCAAACCCGGTTTGAACATCTTTTTCACAGGATTCGGTGAGGCTGTTGGCAGTTGAGGGTTGTGTGAGCACAGCCCAGCTGCTGCCCCAGGAAGACCTGGAAGCATTGGTGATGCCGACCCTCCGGCAGGCAGTGGATTGTAAATCCTGGCGTGTTTGCTATATGGTGGCAGACAAATTTTCTGAAGTACGTGTTATTGCTACAGCACAAAGTGCATCTCTTTGGTATGATGATATGGTGCATTTATGTTTTAAAACTAGTCTTTAGGTTTTCTGTTCCAGCTCGAATCCCTTCTGATTCTGTCAAAAGCCATGAAAACACAATTAGTTCCTCTAATAACAGCAACACACATCAAAGTTGCTGGTGAACGCAGCAGGCCAGGCAGCATCTCTAGGAAGAGGTGCAGTCGGCGTTTCAGGCCAAGACCCTTCGTCAGGACTAGCTGAAGGAAGAGTGAGTAAGGGATTTGAAATTTAGAGGGGGAGTGGGAGATCCAAAATGATAGGAGAAGACAGGAGGGGGAAGGGATGGAGCCAAGAGCTGGACAGGTGTTAGACGAAAGGTAATACGAGAGGATCATGGGACAGGAGGTCCGGGAAGAAAGACAAGCCAGCGGGGGGGCGGGGTCCCAGAGGATGGGCAAGGGGTATATTCAGAGGGTGGCCACACATTTTAATTCCACATCCCATTCCCATTCTGACATGTCTATCCATGGCCTCCTCTACTGTAAAGATGAAGCCACACTCAGGTTGGAGGAACAACACCTTATATTCCGTCTGAGTAGCCTCCAACCTGATGGCGTGAACATCGACTTCTCTAACTTCCGCTAATGCCCCACCTCCCCCTCGTACCCCATCTGTTACTTATTTTTATACATACATTCTTTCTCTCACTCTCCTTTTTCTCCCTCTGTCCCTCTGAATATACCCCTTGCCCATCCTCTGGGTCCCCCCCCCTTGTCTTTCTTCCCGGACCTCCTGTCCCATGATCCTCTCATATCCCTTTTGCCTATCACCTGTCCAGTTCTTGGCTCCATCCCTCCCGCTCTTGTCTTCTCCTATCATTTTGGATCTCCCCCTCCCCCTCCAACTTTCAAATCCCTTACTCACTCTTCCTTCAGTTAGCCCTGACTAAAGGTTTCGGCCTGAAACGTCGACTGCATCTCCTCCTAGAGATGCTGCCTGGCCTGCTGCGTTCACCAGCAACTTTGATGTGTGTTGCTTTGATTTCCAGCATCTGCAGAATTCCTGTTGTTTTAGTTCCTCTAATATAGTTTTAAAAAAATCATTAAGTCAAGCACCTGTGTATTTTTAATATAAAAGCTATTTGACTGACATGCCAAAAGGTGCTGAGATTTTTTTTTCCAGATTCATTTAATTATCTTGTTTTTAAACATGGATGTGAAATAGAACAAAGTTGGTCTGAATTGAGCTCAGATCTTTTTCAGTGTATCTGAAGGATAATCCTGTGACAAGGGTTTAGAACAAACTTGTTGGCCTAGTGCCAGGGATCTGGGGATTCAGCACGTGCACAGGTTGATGACACTGATATTTTTTACTTTTGACTGGAGGAAGTTAAGAGGAACTTCAGTTCTGTTTAAAAATGAGCCGAAAGGTCGAAAAGCCAGTAGTAAGCTTAAACAAATTTTCAAAAAAGCCTGAGGAGTAATGGGACTAAAAGGATACAGTCACATGGGCTTTCACTGCAGCTATCTTTTGGTTGTCCAAACATATCCCTGTACACACCTTCGCCTTCCTCTCCCTGGCATCAATAATATCAGGGCTGCTTCATACTCTCGTGTGGAGCCCAACATTTTCATCACCTTTGTCACCGACTTTTATCTTGCCGCAGAGTTACCTGGATTTACAAATTTATTCTGACACTTCGCTTCCTTTTCTGAATCTCCAACAGCCTCTCATTGAGATCTTCTGCAAACTCTCCAACTCTTTCATCTATCTCCTCCACGAAGGGTGCTATTTCCTTACTTTCACCTCATCCCAGTATCAGGTTTAATATCACTGGCATACGTTGTGAAATTTGGTTGTTTTATGCCAGCAGTACAAAGCAGTATATAATTTTAAAATATTACTATATATATTAAATGTGTAGATATTTAAAAATTACTGAGGTAGTGTCCATGGGTTGATTGTGCATTCGGAAATCTGATGGCAGAGGAGAAGAAGCTGTTCCTGAAATATTGAGTGTGCCACCTGTACCCCCACCTTGATGGTAGCAAAGAGAAGAGGGCATATCTTGGGTGATGGGGCCCTTAATAGATGCCCCCTTTTTGATGCATTGCCTTTTGAAAGCGTCTGGATGCCAGACAGGCTAATGCCTGTGATGGAACTGGCTGATCTTATAACGACTTGCAGCCTTTTCTGATCCTGTGTCGTGTTCCCTCCATACCAGACAGCAATGCAACCAGTTAGAACATTCTCCGTGGTACACCTCTAGAAATTTGAGAGTGTCTTTGATGACCTGCCAATTCTCCTCAAACTCTGAATGAAATGTAGCCACTTCTGTGCGTTTTTTTTTGTAATTGCATTGATATGTTGGGCCCAGGACGATCCTCAGAGACTTTGACACTCAGGAACTTGAAACTACTCACCCTTTCCACAGTCCCCTTGATTGGGACTGATGTATGTTCCCTTGACTTCCCTTTCCTGACGTCCGCAATCAGTTCCTTGGTTTTACTGTCATTGTGGTAAATTTTGTGATGTAGTGCATTAATTAAATGCTGCTTAAAGCTTTTGATGGACTGGACCTTGCTGGTTCCTTCCCACTGCTGACTTCACACAGACCAGGTATGGTGTAGGGAGGTGGTGATTCAACTTCACCTTCCTGTGGTCCACAATCAGTTCCTTGGTCTGACTGACAAGTGCCAGATTGTTGCCACACCACTCAACCAGCTGATCTATCTCACTCCTCTTCGGCTCCTTGTCACCATCTGAAATTCTGCCAACAATAGTTGTGTCATCGGCAGATTTATAGCCCTTAAGAGCAGTCTCGGCCTGAAAGATCGACTGTTTATTTCATTTCCATAGATGCTGCCTGGCCTGCTGAGTTCCTCCAGTATTTTGTGCTGGGTTTCCAGCATCTGCAGAATCTCCTGTGTGTTTATAGTTTTTGAACCAGATGGTCTTTGTTCTCAGTATAAAACTTGTTGCCTCAGGCTTCCTCCTGGTGCTCCGGTTTCCTCACACAGTCCAAAAGCATTCCGGTTAGTATGTTAAAGGGTCATTGTAGATTGTTGCACAAGTTGGTGGCTTACTGGCGGTGCAGTTTGAAGGGCCGGAACAGCTTGTTGCGTTCTGTGTCTCCAATTAAATCTATGCCCTTTAGTCTTAGACTTTCCCAGCCTGGGAAAACACTCGGATCTACTGAAATCAACGTGCTTTTCTCACCGCAGTGTAATCCAAATCTTCAAGGTAAGGCACATTGCCTACATAGGTTAATTGCAAACAATAACAATCAGGTTAATATTATTTAACAATCAAGAAACATTGTTTAATGATTAAATAACATTATTTAGTTGTTTTTTTGACCTGAGAAACTGGCTGATTACAATTGCCCACGTTGTTGTCTGTGTACCATACTTTCGAATTCAGAGCCATCAACGACAATATTTTCTCAACTTTGCTTTTCTTTAAAAATTTAAAATTCCGTCTCTTAAGGCCAGAAAATTCCGGTCCCACCCCAAGGCATTGAGATTAAATCTTTCTGTTCTCTATGAGTGTAAAATCTGTACTGAAGCAGCTGGTTTATCTGTGGATATATTATCAAGGATAGATCATTACAGCTGTAGACACCAACAGAATCAACAAACTCATTCGTAAGGCCAGTGGTGTTGTGGGGATGGAACTGGACTCTCTCACGGTGGTGTCTGAAAAGAGGATGCTGTCTAAGTTGCATGCCATCTTGGTCAATGTCTGCCATCCACTACATAATGTACTGGGTGGGCACAGGAGTACATTCAGCCAGAAACTCATTCCACCAAGATGCAGCACAGAACATCATAGGAAGTCATTCCTGCCTGTGGCCATCAAACTTTACAACTCCTCCCTTGGGTCAGACACCCTGAACCAGTAGGCTTGTCCTGGACTTATTTCATAATTTACTGGCATAATTTACATATTACTATTTAACTATTTATGGTTCTATTACTATTTATTATTTATGGTGCAACTGTAATGAAAACCAATTTCCCCTGGGATCAATTAAGTATGACTATGACTGTGACTATGTTTTACCTGGGTAACACTAAAGAATACTACTTCTAAATGGACATCATTTATCTAACCATTCCCTTTTTCTCCCCTCTCATTTATTTCTTTACCAGAGCATGAGGTATCCAATCATTGATAAACATCTGAACACAACGGCAACATTTCTCTGGGTTTCTTTCCTCTTACCCCATGGCTTCACGTGACCCTGATTGCAGGTGGGGGGGTGGGGTTGGCTAAGCAGGTGCTACACCTTGCCCAAGGGTGACCTGCAGGCTAGCGGAGGGAAGGAACGCCTTACACCTCTCTTGGTAGAGATGTATTTCCACCCCGCCACCCATGATAAAATTACATAATTCAAAACTGTAAACCTGATCGAAAATTAAAGCAAATTACAGATGGACCGGTGTTCAAAAGGACACAGAAAACACAGCCATTTTGTCAGCTTAGGATTGTTACCCTTGGAACAGGCAAAGACTTTATATTGTTTGTCTTTATAAGATAACTAACCCGTGTTCAAAAATAAGCTCTATGTAAGGTAACACACACAAAAATGCTGCAGGAACTCAGCAGGTCAGGCTGCATCTAAGGAAGTGAATAAACAGTCGACGTTTTGGGCCGAGACCCTTCATCAGGACTGGAAAGGAAGGGGGAAGATGCCAGAACAAGAAAGTCGGTGGGGGGTGGGAAGGGGAGAAGGGGAATATTCTAGAAAGTGATAGTTGAAGGAAAGTTCATGGGAAAGGGTTCACACAAAATGCAGGAGGAACTCAGCAGGTCAGACAGCATCTATTGAAGTGAATAAACAGTCACATTTTGGGCCAAGACCTTTCATCAGGACTGGAAAGGAAGGGGGAATATGCCAGAACAAGATAAGGGTTGCCAGAGCACTTGTGAAATTGGCACCAACCCATTATTGGAAAACAATTGCATTATACTGGTACAGAGTTTATTGTATTTATAATGTTCTGCTATCATTGCTAATGACAAACCATAACAAAAGGCACTTTCTATGCTCAAGACCACATATAAACTAATCTTGCAGTGAAGTCCGTAGCTAAAGTACAGTTCAGATTTTCAATTTTGAAGTTGCTATTTTCAGAGTACATACAGGTTTCCCCCGCCATTCGAAGGTAGAGCGTTCCTATGAAACGGTTCGTAAGCCGAAATGTAGTAAAGCGAAGAAACAATTACCATTTATTTATTTGGGAAAATTTTGTGAGCGTTTGCTAACCCAAAAATAGCCACCAAATTATGCCAAATAACACATAAAACCTAAAATAACAGTAACATATAGTAAAAACAGGAATGATATGATAAACACACAGCCTATATAAAGTAGAAATACCTTTCCACAATCATTGCCGGCAGTGTTCTCCGTAGCAAAAATCTCACGCAAGCGCCATCGGCAGGAAATCTCACGCAAGTGCTGTTGGCAAAAACACTCTCTCCACTAACCTTTAAGCTATGAAGCTGCCAAATCATACCAAATAACACATAAAAATACACAGCCGATACAAAGGAGAAATAATGTATGTACAGTGTAGTATTACTTACCAGAATCGGGAAGGCAGCGCCGAGCACACTGATGATGGTGTGTTAGGTTGAGTCAGAGTTTGGATGGTGCAGTGGCCCCCACCCTCCAATCTGCAGAGCGATACATTGCTGCGAAGCAGGCAGGAATGCAGCAGTAGCCGGGAGGCACACAGCACATCTTTAAGAAAAAAGCCGAAATAAACAAGCTAATTAATTAGGTGCCGCCCGACATGTAACTGTTGGCCCAGATCAGTGCCGATTTCCGATTGCGTCATCTCTGATCTGGGCCGGCAATTACGTGTTGCTGGCACCTAATTAATTAGCTTGTTTATTTCGGCTTCTTTCTTAAAGATGTGCTGTGTGCCTCCCGGCTACCGTTGCATTCTCCACAAATCGATATCTGTCCGTGACCTGGGGGTTGGGGTGGTGGGATACTGGGGTGTCATCTCATCATCGTCTGTTTCCATTAGAGCGGGCAGCTCATCTTCTACCTCTGCCCGCCTCGGTGTCGAAGGTCGAGGTTCGTCGTCTGCTGTGGCTGATGTGGAAGGCTTGCTTGACTGCTGAGCCCTGCGCACTTTTCTATCACACAGTTCTTTGTAAGGACTCAAACCATCCTGCAAATATCTCCTAAACCGACGTACCCTTTCAAAATTAAAGTCGTACTTTATCATTACTCATTCGGTTTCCATTGTTATCCTTTTCTCTTCCAATTGCATCAGGTCTTCATCTGTCAGTTCTTGGTCATGGGATGCCAAAACCTCTTCAACATCATGTCCGTCAGCTTCCACAAGCCAAACTCACGTTGTTCTTACTTCGTTCACCACCATCGAAACGCTTAATTATGTCTAGTTTTACACTAAGTGTAACACCCTTACGAGCTCTTTCAGGCCTTTCCGATACCTTAGAACTCATCTTGCAAATGGCTGCTCACAGGCTCGTGTTTAAGCAATGCCATTCCGAATCCGGGGGAGAGCAGCTACTCAGATCGTGTGCTGCCTTTTATCGACTGCTGCCTTTTATCGCCCGCTGATTTTTTTTTCTTAACAGTGAAAACGCCTTCTGAAAGCGAAAACAGGGTACTAATCTAGGTCTTTCGTAACAGTGAGGTTACCACACACAACCCTGAGATTCATTTTCCTGTGGGCATACTCAGCAATTTCTATAGAATAGTAACTGAACAGGATCAATAAAAGATAAAGTACAAATGCAAATATAAATAAATAGCAATAAATAACAAGAGTATGAAATAACAAGATAAAGAGTAATTAAAGTAAGATCATTGGTTGTGGGAACATCTCAATCGAATGAGTGTACTTATCCCCTGTTGTTCAAGAACCTGATGGTTGAGGGTTAGTAACTGTTCTTGAACCTGGTGGTATGGGTCCTGAGGCTCCTGCACCTTCTACCTGATGATTGAGAGGTAGTAACTGTTCTTGAACCTGGTGGTGAGGGTCCTGAGGCTCCTGCACCTTCTACCTGATGGCAGCAGCGAGACGAGTGTGGAAAAGAAAGATGGTGTTGTCTTTGTGATTCCTCTGTTCACGTGTTAATGCACAGATTGCTGCTATTGAAACCCGCTCTATCTTTGTTACTCATTTACTTTCTCTTGCCTTTAAAGCTTCAGAAAACCGTGGGTCCTGAAATTGCGGAAAATGATCTGGTTCCTGCTTTCCAAAACCTGTTGAAAGATTGGGAGGCTGAAGTGCGAGCAGCTGGGGCCAACAAAGTTAAAGGTTGGTTGGGAATTCTCATTCTTGTCTTTTCCATCCGGTTTAAGATGTTGTTGGTGAAGCACCGTGACAACTTTCTGGCAGCAGAAACAACTATCAATTACTTTACTAATAGACTCTTGTTCTGGGCAATGACACTGCAATCTGTGCCTGTAACTTTCCTAGTGGAGACGAGCCTTTGATCCAGCTGTACAACCTGGCATTTTGCACCAGATACAATAGGTGATCCCAACAGACTCACGGGTGAAGTGTCTCCTGGCATGGAAGGGCTGTTTGAGGCCCTGAATGGTAGTGAGGAAGGAGGTGTAGGGGCAGGTGTGGCCCTTGTTCCGCTTGCAAGGATAAGCGCCAGGAGGGAGATCAGTGGGGAGGGATGAGTGGACAAGGGAGTCGTGTAGGGAGTGATTCCTACGGAAAGATGTGCTTGGTGGTGGGCTCCCTTTGGAGATAGCAGAAGTTGCAGAGAGTTACGTGCGGGATGCAGAGGCTTGTGTGGTGATAGGTGAGGACAAGAGAAACCCTATCCCTCGTGTGGCAGCAGGTGGAAGGGTTGAGGGTGATTTGTGCAATGTGGTTGAGGGCTGTGTTGATAGTGGAGGAAAGGAAACCCTTTTTTTTGAAGAAGGAGGATATCTCAGTTGTTCTGGAATGAAAAGCTTCATTCTGGGAGCAGATGCAGTGGAGATGGAGGACTGAGGCTAGAGAATGGCAATTTTGCAAGTGATAGGGTGGGAAGATGACTTTTCCAGAGAGCTGTGAGAGTCAGTGGGTTTGTAAAGAGTATCAGTAGATAAACTGTCTCCAAAGATGGAGACAGAGATCGAGAAAGGGGAGAGAGGTGTCAGAAATGGGCCAGTTGAGGGCAGTGTGGAAATTGGAGAAAGTTGAGGAAATTGATGAGCTCAGCATGGGTGCTGGAAGCAGGACCAATGCAGTTATCTTTGTAGCGTAGGAAGAGTTGTGGAGTGATGCCTGTTTAGGTTCGAAACATGGACTGTTCCACGACTGTTAACTCTTTTCCGTAGCTGTTGCTTGGCCTGCTGAGTTCCTTCAGCATTTTCTGGGTATTACTTTGGATTTCCTACATCTGCAGATTTTCTCATCTTCAATGAAGAGTTCAGCAGTTCCCCAACCAATGGATCTGATCAAAGTTCTGCCACCCTGGTTCACACAGTCGTGATGGTGATAGGTTAGCTAACATGAGGACACTTTTCCAGTAAAGATCCCCACCTTCAATTAAACCAGAGCCTGGAATGAACTTTGTGAAACTATATTCAACTGGAAGAACTGAGTGAATGATGCATCTGTGCCTCCTCCCAAAGTCCTCACTGTTATAATGGTAGTTTTCAGCCAAATCAAAGAATGAGCGAGTAGCAGGAACAGCAATAATAATGAAAATGGGTAACCTCCGATGTGCCGTGCTTAAAGTTGCACTTCAGAACTAAATGCCTAGCATACCAAGCGTATCCAGTACAGGTCTGTCAGTGGCAACTACATGTCCCTAGTTACATTCTATCCACCAAAAACAGAGTATATCCGATCTGGCTAATTACTGTCCAATCATAAAAGTAATGGGAGGTGTCACCAACAGTGCTCTTAAGGGGCATTTGCTCTTCAGTAATCTGTTCCCCCATGCCCATTTTGACTTTCCATGGTCAGAGTTAGTGCAGTACTTACAGGTGATTTGAGTGACTGCCTTTAATGAGGCTGTATTTGACAGGGTGTGGGATTAAATAGCCCAAATCAAATTGAACTCTGGAAATCAACGTGAAAACTACACTGGCAAGATTTGTACCACACAAAGGAAAAGGTTTAAAAGCAGTGGTCAGTGAGTTCTAGCTTTGGTTAGTGAAATGTTGCATGTAATCTATTTTGCAGCAAGTGTTTCTCTGCCTATTGATGCAATGCTCACCATTAGCTTCCATTTTTTTTAAATCTGATTTTATATTTAAATTGTTTCCTGATGTTTCCCTGCTTATGATCTCAATGAGTCCACAACTGTATTTGCTGTTGAGAGTGTGAGCCACGTCTCCAACGAGGCCGTGACTCTGGCCGGTCAGTGTCCGACGAGGTTGGGGCTTTATGTGCGTAATTGGTATTTTGGGGGATATCAGTATTTCTTTCCTTCCCTGTTTGCCCTTCATCTGTCGGCTTACTGGGCCAATTAAGAAGACATTTAAGAGTCTATTGCTTTGCTCAGCTGTGTGTTAGTAGTACTCTGAGCTTTAAGAGTGCATTTAGTGAGTTATGGATCTGATTGCACTGTACAGTGACAGCTTTTGATTATATTTACAGGAGAATGGTACCAGGAGGACAGTGTCAAAATCAAAATGCATTTCCTGCCACTGGGGATCTCAGGACATGTGTGATAAACAAAACAAAATGGTATGTGAGAGTTTCCATTTAATTCTTGCAGCTATTACTGCATTGAAGCAGGTGGATTTTAATTGGAAATTTAAGCTTCAAGTAGCAATAAATGGATAGAAACTAAGTAAAATTGTTAGTTGATTTCACCCTGCTGAGATATGTATTTTGAGTGATAAATAATTGGTTGAATTGGAAGCTACTACCTATTATAACATTGATTTCATTGCATCCCTAACAGAGAAAGTATCTGAGCAGAGTGATATTGAGGGCAGGATTCATGCACTGAAAGATGATCTGAGGAAACATAAATCTGTTGTAAACAAATTGAAGAAAGAGCAGAAGCTTCGGAAGGAGAGATTGAAGGCAGAGGAGGCCAGTCTCATTAAAGAGCTAAGGGTAAGATTATCGTCGTACCTTCTTACCTTGACTGCCCTGCCAGTCTTTGATGAGGGCAATAAGAAAGTTGTATGTATATACTACTCCAAAATCAATTTGCTCTCCACAATATTCATTGTTTAACTTGGAAAATTGTTGAGGAAATTAAGTAACATATAAAGTTTGCTGGTGAACGTTTATGTGTGTTGCTTGAAATTCCAGCATGTGCAGATTTCCTGGTGTTTGAGGAAATTAAGTATATGATTATTCAAAGGACTTGATCTACCTTTATTCTTTTTGTTTCTGTTTCATTGTTGGAAAATCCTTTATATCACCCTCAACTCATTGCTATATTGCTTCTGACTTCCAAAGGTCTTTGAAATGTATGCAGCATTCAATAGTGTGTTCGGTTGTCTCTCCTCAATTGCTGCTATTCTCCTGCTTTGTATCTGCTATGTTAAAGCAGCAGGAGGCAACGCTTTCTGAAAGTTTGGAGAAATCTGGATTGTTGCAGTCTTTACAATTTATTTTTTACAGCATTTAGCCAAATTGATTTGCCATCCTCTGAATATTTTCAGTTGTCAGCCTTGATTAATTGACCAACTAAAATTGGATTTATTAAGTTGAAAATGCTTTTGCTGATTTGTTGAGTTTGCAGCCACTGCCTTCGTATGCCGATGGAAAGCTGTTTCCAATATTCTGAGACATATGTGAATTTTGGACTGTACTTCATATTGGTTTCCTTCAGGTTTTTGGTGTTTTGTTAATTGTGGCTGGTTGGTGGGTGGGTGAGCTGTAAATATTTTGTGTGTAAGGTGGGGGTTGGGGGTTTTGATGTTACTGTCATTGGTCTGTTTTGCAGGTGAGGGGGTCGGGGATTGTTATTGTAATTTTTTTTCCTGTGGGGGAGCAGTGTGGATTTAATGCCATTGTCTCTGCTTTTTCTGCAAGTGAGCAGGTCAGGGATTGTTATTGTCGCTGTTTTTCTCTGTGAGTCAGGGGATTGCAGATTGTTATTGTCGCTGTTTTTCTCTGTGAGTCAGGGAGTCAGGGATTGTTATTGTTTCTTTTCTTTTTCATACTGATGGTGGGGGAGAGTTGGTGTCTTTCATCAACTCTCATGGTCTTTCTGTATTTCAGGACTATCTGGAGAAGACAAATATCAGAGTTGTACGTGCATACTTTGACAGTAAAATGAACCTTTGAACATTTCACCGTTTTCTTTCTCTTGTATTACCAGTCCTGTGATGAATCGATTAAAAGGACTCAAGCAAAACTAAGCAAAGTGTCCAGTTCCACCAAACCACAAATCAAAACCCCTTCCTCCATTGCTGCTGAGAAGCCCAAGGTTAAACCACTTTCTCTACAAAGGTAATGTCACTGGGCAATACAGCCTTAGTTGGAAAAGGACTTCTCAGAATATTGGTAGTATCACTGTTTTATAAGTTAAACATAATGGGATGCCTTCTCCCCTATTGAAAGTACTTATTTTAAAATTAGGTTGCACGTGACTGTTGTTCATTTATTTAGCAGACTTCTTTAATGAGTAGTACAGTATTTTCTACTGAGGAGGTGGAGCATGAAACAATGACAGTGACTTTTGAAATATTATTTCAGCAATTCTGTTTCTCTCTTTTTAGACACTGCTTCACCTGCTGAATATTTTGTCATTCTCTTTACATTTCCAGCATCTGTGATATTTTGATTTCTGTTTTCAAAAAGTTTACCTAAATTTCTAGCAGGTTTTCTTTCAATAGCTGATTGTTCCATCCAGTGACATAATTCATTCTATTCTGCAGTTTAATGATAAACTGTAAAATTTGCTGTGCTTCTGAGACTGTGGGATTTGGCTCAGAAATGTTGTGAGTAGCTTGCTGTAACACGCACGGAATCAGGCAGAATTTGTGAAAAGAAAAGCAGTCTACAATGTCGATCTGCGATCCTTTGTCACTGCAAAATTCCAAAGACAATATGATATTTATCTGCCAAGCTCTTAAGCTCAAAATTAGTTTTCTGCTTTTTGTTTTCAGGACTGAATCTGCAAAGAGCTGGAAAGGGTGAAGGATCTAATGTGTCATTGAGTTGCATTGTTAAAAAGGGTACATCTGCATCTCAAAATGTTCTCTCTGTAAACACCTGAGATGACACATTCCAAAAAAACTTGATAAAAGAAAGTTTTTTAAGTTGAAAGTTTACAAGTATAAACACTTTTAAAAATTAATTGAACAACTAAATTGTGTTTCGAAAAATAAAACTTACCTGCCTATTTTCTAAGCCAAGCTCATAGAACCATAAAAACTGTATCTGGGATGGTCGAGAAAAGAGCTACCCATTCTAATTCCACGTCCTACCTCAGGCTCTGTAGCCCAGTTGATCACAGCTCTTTAGATATTCATCTACTTTTTAAATATGCGTGGAATTCATGCCTTGGAAGTATTTCAGATCCCTCTACAATCCTCTGAGTGAAAATACTTTTAATACTACCAGCAGTTACTATGCTCCTCAGTTTTTTTTTTTATTCCCCGTTCGGGAAATAAGTCCTTCTCATTTCTGCCATTTAATCCTCCCAATTTTATACATCTCAAGACTAGAAAACAACCCAAACTTATCCAATCTTTCCTCCATAGCTACAATTTTCCAGGCTTAACTATATCTCTTGTAAGACCGACCTGGAGTCCCACAATCCAGGCTATTCACATGGTACGGTATTGAAGGATTACTCTACCAATAGAGATGCAATGGTATTCGGAAGCCTGTCTTGTTTTAGCAATGTAACAAATAATGTTATCCTAATTTTAAAAAGAAGTAGGAAGTGTTCTTCCTCGAGTTCTTGCCAATGGTTTTCTGGCAACCGACACTTAGAACATTATCTGGTCTGTAATCTCTCCATCACTTCACGTGGTCCCCAATTCTATCCAGCTATTAAATGATTACACTTTATATCTCTTATTTTGTTGTGTGGTTAGTAGAGAAACCAAATATAAAAGACAAAGACGCCACTCTTGTTAAAGTTAACAGTTTGTGCACAAAAATCGTTGGAGCTCACGCCTCCGGTGTTCCTCCTCAATGACCTCCGCCGAAACGTTGCCAACCTCCGGACCCTCGAATTCCCGTAGACTCCGTCCAGTGATCACCGAGCACTTCCCGCACTCGTTCCACCTCCTCACTCGCCTCGACCGAAAAACTGCAAAAGCTCGGTTCCCAGACAAACAAGATAGAATAATGTGTCTTACTACTGTCTTATAGAATTTCAACATAATGTGTAGTTAAAACCCAAATATTGCAGCTACAGAGAAACTATTACATCAGCAGTTAGCATTACAGAGACGCCATTTCATTAGCCTTAGCAGTTAACATTACCAAGAACCCTACATGTGTTAGTCGGTATGTGTTCTAAGACTGGGGCTCTCAGTACATGTGTGATAAACAAAACAAAATGGTATGTGAGAGTTTCCATTTAATTCTGGCAGATATTACTGCATTGAATCAGATGGATTTTAATTGGAAACTTAAGCTTCAGGTAGCGATAAATGAATAGAAACTAAATAAAATTGTTAGTTGATTTCTCCCTGCTGAGGTGTATATTTTGAATGATAAATAATTGGTTGAATTGGAAGCCACTACCTATTATAACTTTGATTTGATTGCATCCCTAACAGAGACAGCATCTGACAAGAGATCTATTGTAGACAATTTGAAGGAAGTGCATGAAAAGTATCAGAAGGAGAGATTGAAGGCACAGGAGGCCAGACTCAATAAAAAACTAGAGGTAAGATTATTGTTATACCTTCTTACCTTGACTGTCCTGCCAGTCTTTGATTAGGGAAATAAGAAAGTTCTATGTATATACTACTCCAAAATCAATTTGCTATCCACAATATTCATTGTTTAATTTGGAAAATTGTTGAAGAAATTAAGTATATGGTTATTCAAAGGACTTGATCTAGCTTTATTCTTTTTGTTTCTGTTCCATTGCTGGAAGATCCTTCATATCACCCTCAACTTATTCTTAAGGCCCTTTGCATTGCTATATTGCTTCTGACGTTCACAAGTCTTTGAAAAGTATGTAGCATTCAGTAGTGCATTAGGTTGTCTCACGGACAATGGAAACCGCATTTCAAGGGGGAGAGGGGAACCTTCAGGGACGGCTTCTGGGTCAGCCGTGACCGGACTCGTATCACACCCGAGCCCCGGAAAAAGACCGCCCACGCTGCACCCCGTCCGTCGGCGCCGAGTAAAACGAAGTTGTGGCCGGTAATTGCGCTGCGGGACTGTCTCAGGCCAACAGGTCCTGAGAACGACGCGTGTAGTGGGAGTTCCGGCACCGTCCACAGGAGGGCGCTGGAGCTGGTCAGCCCTCTCGGCGCCGACGCCTGCAGTGGGAGTTCCGGTATCGTCCACGAGAGGGCGCTGGAGCTGGTCAGCCCTCTCGGCGCCGACGCCTGCAGTAGGAGTTCCGGTATCGTCCACGGGAGGGCGCTGGAGCTGGTCAGCCCTCTCGGCGCCGACGCCTGCAGTGGGAGTTCCGGTATCGTCCACGGGAGGGCGCTGGAGCTGGTCAGCCCTCTCGGCGCCGACGCCTGCAGTGGGAGTTCCGTTATCGTCCACGGGAGGGCGCTGGAGCTGGTCAGCCCTCTCGGCGCCGACGCCTGCAGTAGGAGTTCCGGTATCGTCCACGGGAGGGCGCTGGAGCTAGTTAACTAACTCGACGCCGATGCGGCCCCACTGCCCCAGTCACAGGAACAGAGAAGACGCCAGGTGAGCCCCTCCCCAGCCATGAGCCCCTCGGAGAAGACGCAATCCAACCTAGGAGCAGGGGAACCCCAGCCCGCCACCCCCACGGCCTCCCCGACCCAAGACTCCAGGGAATCAGCACCCCACCCCACACCAGTGCGGATGGGCAGACAGACAAGGGGAGCCAGTACACGAGGACCGAGCAAGTCTTCCACCCCAGGGAACCACACAGCCCGAGAGTCGGAGGACGTGGGACAAACAAGAGGACAGGTAACCCCTATTTGCAACAACCAGGAGGGCCAAGTAAGGAGGCATCCTCACTCTAAACAGAAAAATGTAACTTGGGAACTAAGGCCCCTTAAACCTATACTAATTATAGGGGACTCTAACATTTCCAGGATCAAAAGATGCCCTAATAAGGATGTTCAATTGGACAGCTTTCCGGGAGCCAAATTCACCCATGCCACTGCTATCCTGACAAAGTTAAAGCCACAACTGGAAACTAAGAAGGTTATCCTTTCCTTTGGAATAAACAACAGATCACATCAACCAGCAACAGCGACTAAACAGCTTCAGCAACTATTAAGAATGGCCCATATTAAATTTCCCAATGCCAGTATCTGGGTGCCAGAACTGAACTTTAGCCACTGTTTGACAGAGGCAGAACAAGCAACCCTGGGCCAACTAAATGAGGTTATTAGAACTAAGAATTATATCCCTGCAGTCCTGGCGAGGCAGTTTAAGGTAGACAGAGACCACATCGATTGGACAGAGAACACAGCCCTGACCATAGTCAAGAGGTGGATGCAGTCTTTAAACTAGAGTGGAGACAAAGCCGAGAGAGGCAGGGTCCACGACTGGGAGAGACCATCGTGAACCTCTCCCGTACGTTCATCCCTACAGAAACCCAGCAAAAAGTTCTGAACAGGGGCCTCACTTTTGTACCAACTGCAAAACTCCATAAGGAGCAGATTGAGGAGGACATGGATAAGTTCGATAGGAGATTGGTACTCGTCCACTTTGTTGCGGAGGCAGAAGGTAGAAAGACCCATTTCACCCCTCGCTCAGACTGGAGCCCCAAGAGGAGGTACAGGTCAGAAGCGGTCCTACAATTCGAGAGCACACTGGATGAGATAATGGAGAGGGAGGGAGAAGTACAGGATAAGGCCAATTTAACTAGGAAGGAGAGAACAGCCCTGAAAGAGCTGAAGGAAAATATGGATATTGTTATCAAACCAGCAGATAAAGGGAGCAGCATAGTTATCATGGAC